>NC_056741.1:1782550528-1782698653 GCF_019279795.1 Protopterus annectens | reverse complement strand
AAATGGATTGAAAAGGGGTCCTCTTCTTTAGAAGTGCAAGAGTTCATTAGAAAAGAAACTCATAACTTTAAAATAACTTTCTTTAGCAGGAAAATATTACTAAACAAACTTTTAAAGGAAGACTTTTCTGCAAAGGAAACTTATCTGACCAGCAAAGGAACAACACAATATGACTAATCCTCGAAAGCCTCATAACAGTATACCCTTTGGAAACAGGAAAGCTCTGAAGGGCTTTTTAATCAGCTCTGCTTGAGCTGACTGAAGGTTTGAGAGCATGGAAGCTTTGGAAGCTGGCCGGCTGCTATAGCCTATGCAGGATGCAACCCATTTAGCTAAAGCTTCTGCAGCAGTCAACAATATGAGAAACATCAGATGATTCATTATAATTTTTAAAGCAAAAAAGTCATAAAGTTCAGGTGTGGTCCCCAAATGGCATACAACTCACTTAAAAAACTCCAAGCAAAAATCCAGCATCCAAAGTTGATCAAAAAACAAGTTTATTCCAGTAAGCGCTTTCACCCTTAGGCTTCTTCAGACTTTACAAAACAGTAACTACTGAACAGATTTAAAAATCTTAGGAGCTCTAGTAATTGGTCGAGCCCAAGCCAATCAACACTAGTTAACAAAAACATCACCACATGAATCTATCAGCTGAAGTTGTTGTTAGAAATTCACATAAAAATACATCCATATTGATTAGTACAAAAATATCTGTCCATAGGGCAAAAGTTATTTACAAAGACAATGTTAAAATCTCATGAGCGAATATGATAAAACCAACATTGAAGCAAACGCTTCACATAAATAATAAAAAAACAAGTTAGACGCACGAGCATAAATGCATGTGGTACTAGCAGCCCTCCCCATAGTAACTAAAGTGCACAAATGCATTAAAATTTCATTCTGGCGGACATCTGCCGTATATACGAGAACGATCAAGTTCCCAGAGTTTAAAAAGTAAAAACTCAAATGCCTGTGTGTTAAAACACAAAAATATTAAAAGTTAAAACACATCGGGTTGACAGCCTCAAAGAGGCTTTAGAGTAAGCCGACTCAGATAAGCGACTACGCAAACCCATGCGAGTAAACATACCCGTAACACAAAACACTTACCAAATAAGGAAAATGAAAATGAGTGTATCAAACCAATAGCTATAATCCATAATGTGTATTGTCTTTGTAAATAACTTTTGCCCTATGGACAGATATTTTTGTACTAATCAATATGGATGTATTTTTATGTGAATTTCTAACAACAACTTCAGCTGATAGATTCATGTGGTGATGTTTTTGTTAACTAGTGTTGATTGGCTTGGGCTCGACCAATTACTAGAGCTCCTAAGATTTTTAAATCTGTTCAGTAGTTACTGTTTTGTAAAGTCTGAAGAAGCCTAATGGTGAAAGCGCTTACTGGAATAAACTTGTTTTTTGATCAACTTTGGATGCTGGATTTTTGCTTGGAGTTTTTTAAGTGAGTTGTATGCCATTTGGGGACCACACCTGAACTTTATGACTTTTTTGTTACTTACTTTTTTATCTTGTGTGGGTCCCGTACTCCGTTTGCTGTGTGTGCTGTTCCTGTTGTTCATAATTTTTAAAGCAGACTAACTTTATATGCCCCCCCTAAAAAAATCGAGCTACATCATGTTCAGAATGCGACTACCATACAGTGTCTTTTTTCACATTTTGCAATGCTAAAATCAGTCTACAGTTTACTACCCAGTCCATATCTTTTGACTGAAACTATCCACGTGAAGGCCTATTACAAAGCTCGAGGATTACAAATAGCTTGAGGGCAAGTCCCTATCCCATGACGCACCTAGAGTTACCTCAGATGTAGTTTGCCGCTGCAACAGATTGGAGGTTCTACTAGCTCGGGCCAGTAAAAACGTTACTTTTCTTATATTTCAAAATATTGTTAATATTTCTTGAAAATAATAGTTAGCCAAGCTCTTACAGCTTTACATTGTAGTTTCCCTTTCTCCTGTGTGCCTTCTTTTACTTGTATAGTTGGCCTCGTTTTTTTTAATAGACCTATTTAGATTTCGGACTTAAAAGTGGTTTAATCAGTGACCTTGTCACTTTTTTGCTTAGTAATAGTGTGCTTACTCAGTGACCTTTGTCACAGCTTTAGACAAACCTGAGTACAGTTTAGTGATGGTTTATATTGATATATCTGCTAAAAAAAGAAGTATGTGTGTATATTTTTCTTG
This sequence comes from Protopterus annectens, assembly GCF_019279795.1. Lineage (NCBI taxonomy): Eukaryota > Metazoa > Chordata > Ceratodontiformes > Protopteridae > Protopterus > Protopterus annectens. The sequence continues at coordinate 1,782,696,440 of NC_056741.1, read as the reverse complement.
GCCTTGGTTAAGGGCTTGTATGATTATATTTAGCCTGTTTTTGTTAGAAGGCTAATTTACATTTCTGCTTGTTGTTAGCCTTAGTTTGAAGGGCGCGCGCACGTTGTGTGTGTATACATTTAGCCTGTTTTTTTTTTAATTTTTTTTTTATCAGAAGGCTAATTCATATTGCTGTTTGGTGTGTCCATTTTTTCTGTCATGGCTGATGACAAGGACAAACGCCCCAAGTCAGGGTTTAAAAAATGCCCTAAATGTGGGCAAAAGATGTCTGCTACTGACAGTCAGGTCAATTGCGTCTACTGCTTAGGTGCCTTGCACTTACAAGAAACATGTTCCATATGCCACTCCTTTTCTTCTTGGGTTCTCCAAGAGAGAAAGAGGAAACTTATTGACGGGGGTAGGTGAAACCTTCTTTCTAGGAGGCTTAGAGTGACCAGGATGGATCTAGTAAGTCCTCAAAGTCCTCCAAGACATCTGTGGATTCACAAAAGTCAAAAAGTCCGACATCGGCTCCATAGGTCTCGGAGCAGACGGTCTTTTCTTTTCGGAGCTGGTCCCCAGTTTTGGAACCGGTATCTGAAATTTCAAAATTTCCTCTACTTCAGTTGGTACCATTGATCCTTTCATCTCGGTCTTCTGTTAGCCTTTCAGATTTGAATGTGGATCAAGTGGTGCAGAAGCTTTTACAGGCACCGGCCTTTGCAAAATTGTCCCACGAAGCTTTGGAGCCTAAGACCCTTATGTCAGGTATAACTCTTCCTCCTCGGAGCCATACCAATCCTTCGTAGTCGGACTTGCTGACTGCAGAGCCTTCAGAGCGGACGCCTGCTCCAGTGTCATCGGCTCCGTTCACTCAAGACGTCCTCGGCACCGATCGAGGACTCTAGGAGCAGACACTCACTGGTCTGGTCCGGGGAGGATAGTTGAACCAACCTGTCGGTACTGACTCTCCCTCTCGGGGCTTTGGCTCAGATGAGCTAGGCTCCTACCTCGGGCTCATAGCTCACTGTCCCAGTGCCAGGGGTATCGATGGTTTCCTCGGATCCGTCGGTCCCTTTGCATTGGAGCAGGGGTGCATTCATAGCCATGAGGAGAGTTACGTCTCCCAAGACATACTCAACATCAAGTCCGGCTTCTTCATCCCCTAAAGTGCCTGTGTCTGCTTCACAGATCATGGCAAAGCGCAGAGATGCAGAGCCTCAGGAAGCCCCATTGGGTGGCCCATGCTCTTCCGAGACCTCACCAGAAGCTCCCACTGATGAGATTCCCAAGAAGAGTGCGCACTAGAGGAAACATTTAGACTCTCCCCAGGAGTCCCTAACATCCGATACTGACTTGGATGAATCAGAAGCGTCCCCACAGTCTGCCTCTGAGGAGATCTCATTTGCAGAGATACTTGAAATCCTTAGGCAGAGGGGTGACTGGCAGTCCACAAACCCTACTGAAGACGAATCGGTTCTCCTGAAGGCTTTCGGGTCTCAGCCCTCCGGTGCTCCACCCTTCGATGAGTTTCTGCAGCTGTGGTCTCACGAGGGGTGTGGGAGTCTCCGGACACCATGGAGCCTGTCCCTAGGAGGCCTAATAAGTTCATAACTGCCCCTCAAGATAAATCCTTCTTGACCAAAGTTGTGCCAGTTGATGCCATGGTGGTGGCAGCAGCCACCAAAAAGGAAATGTCTGAAACTTCCTCATCTATCCATCTTCATAACACAGACTCCAGCATCATGGCTAGATATGGGAAGCGCATGTTTAGTTCAGGTACTTTTGCACTCCGCTTAACTATTTAACCCATTTCACAAGACGACAAAGAGATCTTTTTAAAGAGCTGGGAGATGCTCTTCAGGGTACTGCCGGAGCTACAGATAAAGTTGCCTCCCAGCTTGTTACCCTCACGTCCATTGTCAACTCATCCATGCGCCTCATTTCTTATGCAGCTGATGGAACAAGCAGGGCAGTGGGTACAGGAGTTGCTCTTAGGACACTCCTGGATGCGCTTGTGTTCCTTTGTGGAGCCCTTCAAGTCATCCTTTGTGAATACCCCTTTTGATGGTTCGTCCCTTTTCTGGCCCAAAGTTAAGGAAACTTTGACCAGGTGTGAGCAGGAGGGAAAGACTCTCTGCCAGAGTCTGTTTTTCCACCCCTACCAGACCCTACCCCAAGGGTCAAAGGGAGGAAAGATGTGGTTCAGAAAAGCCCAAAGAGCCTTTCAGGACACACGTGGTGAATCCCCCTCCAGGGGCAGAGAAGAGGGCAATAATGGAAGACGCCACCCTTGCTGCAGAGGGGGTCCATAAACCCTGGGCAACAGAGATCACTTCTTTGGTAAGCCCTACCAGCACTCTTGAAAGGAGGCCCAACTGTCCCTGCTCTGGAGGCAGTTGGGGGTTGCTTATCTTTGTACCCAGACGCCTGGCTCAAAATAACAAACGACAACTGGGTACAAAGTATAATTTCCAGAAGATACTTCATTCCTTTCACCACACCCCTCCACCGACAAGAAAAATCCCGGATGTTCCACCCTGTTAGAGGAAGCAAGCAACAGTAGCGGTCCAGATGTTGCTAAGAAAAAAAGAGTCATCCAACCAGTGCCACCAGACCAGACAGGATCCAGAACTTACTCAAGATTCTTTTTAGTTCCAAAAAAGACAGGGGACTGGAGACCTGTATTGGACCTCAGCAGACTAAACAGATCTGTCAAGAAAGAGAAGTTTTGGATGGTCATGCTTCAGTCGATACTTCCTTTCTTAGGGAAAGACAACTGGATGTGCTCGATAGATCTCCGGGATGCGTACTACACCATAAAAATGGCCAGGCCATCCAGGGATCATCTGTGCTTCCGTCTGCGAGCCAATCATTATCAGTTTCGAGCCCTGCCCTTTGGTCTCACTACAGGCCCCAGAGTGTTCACCAAATGCATGGCAGTGGTCACGGCTCACCAGAGACGTTTAGGATTCCAGGTGTTTCTGTACTTAGACAATGGGCTCCTCAACGCCACCATCAGGCATCAACTCATTCAGGCCAGGGAATCCACACTCTGCAACCACATGGACATTACAATAACTCAGAAAAATCTGCCTTGTCGCCATCGCAGCATATCATCTTTATCGGAGTAGAACTGGACACCACCACCACGACACTAAGACTTCCGGTAGAAAGAGTCTTACTATTCTGTCAGCAGGTCAGTATTCTAATATCCAAAAACAGGGCTCCAGCATCAGCAGCTTTGAAATTGTTAGGTAGGATGTCAGCAGCAATTCTGGCTATACCACTGGGTCTTATGCACATGCGGATATGCAATGGCTGTTCACTCAATGGTCTTACCAAGAGCTCCCCATGTCTCACCTGATTTGTTTTACCCCCATCAGCGGCCACAGTGACCACGGACGCTTCCCTGATAGGGTGGGGGTGGGGGGCATTTTCAGGGAAGAACAGCCCAAGGCACATGGACCGATCAAGAGACACATCTGCATATCAATGTCTTAGAGATGAGTGCAGTACTTTTGGCGTTGCAGTACTTCCGGGACTCACGACTGCAATTCAGACGGACAGCATGTCAGTGATCTGGTACTTGAACAAACAAGGAGGAACCAGGTCATACCCCCTTTGTCACGAGGCCCTAAAAGTATGGCAGTGGGCTATATCCACCCAGTGCTTTTTGTTAGCAATGCACATCCCGGGGAAATCCAACAGATAAGCTGAGCAGAGCAATTTTGTTGCCCCACGAGTGGTCCTTCAAGATGGAAACAGCGGACAGGATATTCCGCAGGTGGGGCCAGCCTTGCTGCGACCTTTTTGCCAGTCACATGAACACGAAATGCAGATGCTACTTTGCCCTGATTCCCACTCCGGGAGAAGCCCCAAGGGACGCACTTGTTCATGATTGGCCCCCGGGTCTCCTCGATGCATTTCCACCAATCCCATTGATGCCCAAAGTATTACAGAAAGCAAAAGCCCTGGGAAGGACCATTATTCTAATAGCTTCTCCTGGCCTCGTCAGATTTGGTTCTCCTTCCTTCGACTTCATCTTTTGGAGGACCCCTGGATTCTGGACCCAGTTCCAGACCTTCTGACGCACTCGTCGGGCTCTCTGCAGTCCCTGAAGCTGACAGCTTGGCTGCCCCAATTCCCATCACAGCCAGGTTCCATAACCTTTCCAATGAGACAAAGCAAATTCTCCTATCCTCTCATAAATCCTCTACGAGGAAGCTATACCTGAGTAAATGGAAAAAAACATTTCTATATGGGCCTCTAAAAATAATATTGATCCTTACAAAGCCCCTATGGCCTCTATGCTAGAATTCTTGACCATGATATTCAATAAATGAGCTACAGCAGCAACAGTCCATGTTCAACTTGCTGCCATTTCTAACTTTCATCTGGGATTTGAAGGACTGAATATTATGTCACAAATTATCCAAAGCCTTTCTCAAATGGACCTTTCATATTAGACCACCTGTGAAATCTCCCTATTCCCCATGGAATCTGAATGTTATGCTTTCCTGCATTATTCTTCCTCCATTTGAACCAGCTTCCTCATGTGACCTCAAATTTTTGTCATGGAAAACTATCTTTTTAGTGGCTATTACTTCTGCCCGCAGACTGTCAGAGCTTCAGCCCTTGTCCATTAAACCTCTTCTGCCCGCAGACTGTCAGAGCTTCAGCCCTTGTCCATTAAACCTCCTTACTTGCTTTTCCACGCTGACAGAGTCTCACTTTGAACAAACCCCTCCTTTTTGCACTGAAACTAATCTCAATCAAATTATTGATTTGCCACTTTACTTCCCCAATCACTCCCAACAATCTTGAGTACATGCTGCACAAACAGCTCAGATTTTATTTGGATAGAACAAAAGACTTCAGGAAATCATATCAGCTTTTTGTTTCCTTCTCAGACTCCAGGAAAGGTTTGCCAGTGGCTAAAACTCTGTCTAAATTTATTTTTATTTATTTATTTTACATTTGTTAACCGGGAGAGTCCGACTGGATACATGTCCATTTTCAGCGGAGGCCCGGGGAGAAAAGCTCCAGGTACATAACAGACATATGAACATTGTTAATGCAAAAAAAGGAAGATAGTTGAGTTCTAAATACAATATAAATATACATCACATCTTGGGGGAAAAAAAACAATAGCAGCATATAAAAAAAAAAAAACATAGGTCAGTTACAAAGGCGAGGCGCCTTGTTAAAAAGCGGTTAAGGATAGTGAGGTAAGAGAAGGGTAAATGATAGTGGTTAATCAGGTTTGGAACAGGGACATTGCCAGAGAGTATTGAGATGGGGTTTAAGCTTTTTTTTGAATTGTAGGAGTGAGGGTTCTGAGGTGAGCATGGTCGGTAGGGAGTTCCACATTTTACCTACAAAGTTTGAGAATAGAGAATCCCCAGCAGAATTATTGGCTTTGGTAGTTTGAGCTAAGATCTTATTGGAGGAGCGTAAAGATTGCAGGTTAATATAGGGGTGAATGATGTTTTTCAGAGCTGGTGTTTTCTCTGGGTGATGCAGTATCTGGTGAGCTGTTTTGAGTTGGTTGAAATGGAGTTGGCTGGAAAACTCTAACCACCCTAGTTGCTTCAAGTTAGTGCAGTGGTGCGTTCTAAAGGTGGAATTTGTGGCAAATCTAGCTATGTGATTGTAACAAGAAGCAAGTTTGTTAAGGGTTGTCTTGTTTAGGTTTGTAAAGAGGGGGGAGGCATAGAAAAGAGTTGATAGTAGGTGTGTGCCGGCAATTGTAATTTTAGCGTGAGGAGTGAGAAACTGTTTTACTTTATAGAGAGAGCCAAGCTTTTTATTGACGGTTTTGATGGTAAGATTGAAATGGGTGTCAAATTTAAGGGAGTTATCAATGGTAACACCTAATAGCTTTGTGTGAGCTTCTGGTGATATAGTGATTCCATTGGAGGATGTAATAGAGAAGGTGGGGGGAAGAGTCTTATTAGTGGGTGAGAAAGTAAGTAGTTTTGTTTTGTTGGGGTTGAGAACTAGTTGTCGACTTGAGAACCATTTTTCTATTAGGTTGAAGGTGTCTTGGGTTGAAGCAGTGAGGTCTGCCAGGTTGGAGGCAGTGCTGATGATAGTCGAATCATCTGCATATTGAATGCATGTGGCATGGGGGGTGATTGTGGGCAGGTCATTAACAAAGATGGCGAAGAGAAGAGGGCCAAGAATAGATCCTTGGGGAACTCCAAGTGTAACAGGTAGGCATGTAGATAATTTGTCCTGCCATAGAACAGCCTGTTGCCTATTGGACAGGTAGGATTGGAACCATTTCAGCGTGGAATTGCTGAGTGATAGTTTTTAATGTATGGAGGAGTTGAATGTGGTTCACCATATCAAAGGCCTTGGAGAGGTCTAAGAAAAGAGCAGATGATAGTTTATTATTGTTTCTGAAGTTATTGATGGTATTAGAAAAGGATAGTAGGGCTGATGTGGTACTGTGATTTGGCCTGAAGCCATGTTGGGAGTTGGCTAGAATTTTATTTTTGGTGAGGTGTTCCATCAGTTGTTTGTGGACACACTTTTCCATAATTTTGGCCAGGGTGAGAGTATAGCTATAGGTCTGTAGTTGGTTAGCTCTAGTGAGCTACCACCTTTATGGAGAGGAATAATGTGGGACATTTTCCATATGGAGGGATGAAGGCTTCTGACAAGGTATGGTTTATGATTATGGAGACGGATAGGAAATGGCCTCAGCTGCTTTTTGCAGAAACTCAGCTGGGAGAAGGTCAGCTGCTAGCTTAGTGGGTTTTAGTTTTTAAGAAGAGATGTTATAAAGGATATGGGTACTGGATCGAAGGTAAATAGATGATCTGATGTAGTTGTAGTATTCTGCTGGCATGGGTAGTGGAGTGGGCTGGTTGTTTGTTTGAATTGTTTGGCCAGGGATTGTATAGTTTCTGTGAAGAAACTATTGAATGTGTTAGCAATGTTTACAGGGCACTGTTGTTTGCAAGTTGTTGGAGTGGGGGTGGTTGCCTGGCCTGGGTGCAGGAGCTTGTTTAAGCCTGCCCAGAATTTTGTGGATTATTAAGGTGTTTGTGTTGGAGGTGGAGGAAGAAGTTTTTTATCATTTAAGATCATTCTTTTAGTTTCATTTCTAAGTTGCGGAAGGTTTGGTGGGAGTGTGGGTCTTTAGAGGTACGCCATGTGACCCACATCTTGTTTCTAGATAGGATTTTGGATTTTGTTTCCTTAGAGAGCCATGGTGCGGTTTTGGTTTTAGTTCTAATGGACCGTATTGGAGCATGGGAATCTAGAATCTTGAGGAAGGTGGTGTTGAAGTAGATAACTGCCTCTTCAAGAGGAAGAGACTTGAGTATTGTCCAGTTGTGGGCTTTAAGTTCAGTTTGAAAAATGGAGGCATTGAATTTATTATTGTTCCTGATTTTTTTTATGGTTGTAAGAAGGGGGATGATTTTCTTGAATTTGATAACATAGGTGAGTAAGTGATCACTCATGTCCTCTGGGTGAGTACCTGCTGAGTACTGGTCAGGATCTTTATTAGTAAGGATCCAGTCCAGGATGCTGTCTTTGTTTTGGGGTTTACCTAGTCTGGTAGGAGTGGATATGAGCTGAGAAAAGCCATGTAGATTTATGCTGCTAGATGGGGAGCTAGATGAGAAGGAATTCCAATCAATGTTGAAGTCACCTAACACTATGGATTCCTGGGGTGAGTTTGAGTTAACCAGTGGAGAAAGTCCTCTAAGGTTTTGTTATTATTGTTGCTCATGGGATGTAAATACATGCTATATTTATGCTTTTATGTTTGTTTGGTTGAAGTTTTACAAGTAGAATTTCGGCATTGTTTGTTAGGAGGGGTTGTGGAGAGGCAAGGGAGATTTGTAATGTATTTTTGTAGAGTATGGCTACACCGCCACCTTTACGAAGTATTCGGTCTGCTGTTACTATATCATACCCTGGTGGGATTATCTGTGTGTCTTTCAGACTTGGTTTAAGCCAGGTTTCTGTGAGACATAGTAGGTCTGGGGAACAAGTAGCTAAAAGGGCATGTAGGTTGTGAATCTTATTGTTTACACTTCTGATGTTTAGATGACAGGTCAGAAGAGAGTTAAAGGGTCTAGAGTTTAGATTGAGAAGTGGAGGGGAGGATAGGGTGGAATTACAATTGAGTGGAGGGGAAGGGCCAGGGTTGGGGTGGATATCACCATCTGTGGCTAGTCTGTGATTCAGAGTGGTAATGAATTTGAGGGCTTTGAGTAGAAGTTTGTAGTAATGTTTATCATTTGGCCTAATATTGGTAGGTTTGATAATTACATAGCTCGAAGTTCTAACAAGGTGGGTGAGTAGGGAGTTGAGTCATGGCCTCTGTTGTTAATTATGGGGGAGGGGTTGGTTTGGTAGCCTGGGTGGTGGAAACCTATGTAAGACCAGGCTTCATATAGTGTAGCTAGGTAAGGGACAAGTAGGAGGGGAAAAAGTGTTAGTATGATAAGCTTCCTGGGTGGTGTCATATTCCGTTTGATCTTAGAGGGCGGTAGTGAGGTACAGGAAGTTAGTGGACAGTAGGGGGAGTGGTTTGAGGTTATAAAAGTACGAGTACTGGGGGCGGGTGGGAATAGGGGGCAGGGCGGAGAGCGGAGCGAGCACGAGCGGAGCGAGGTTTACACTAAGCCACTAGAGCCCAGGTTTCAAGATGCAACTCCTGAATAATTAACTTGCAGGTGAGTAATCTCATCTAAACAAACACCAGGTTCAATGCCTATGCTTTGGGAGCTTGTTTTTACAATTTTATAGCAGTTTGCCTTAGTTTTAGAGTGTGTTCTGTAGTTTAAGTGGAGTACATGCAAACAAGCTTGGATTTTTTGTTTGGGTAAGCCTAGGGGGATTTGTGCTAGTGCTGAGGACCCTTAAATAATACTTTAAAGTCTATACTAAAATGACCAGATAATGACCTGTTTTGTTTTTACAGGTTGTGGGCAAAAGTAGAGTAGTCGCTCGAAATTTGTTATCGGATTGTATCACCTATGCAGCGGGGTTTACACTAAGCCACTAGAGCCCAGGTTTCAAGATGTAACTCCTGAATAATTAACTTGCAGGTGAGTAATCTCATCTAAACAAACACCAGGTTCAATGCCTATGCTTTGGGAGCTTGTTTTTACAATTTTATAGCAGTTTGCCTTAGTTTTAGAGTGTGTTCTGTAGTTTAAGTGGAGTACATGCAAACAAGCTTGGATTTTTTGTTTGGGTAAGCCTAGGGAGATTTGTGCTAGTGCTGAGGACCCTTAAATAATACTTTAAAGTCTATACTAAAATGACCAGATAATGACCTGTTTTGTTTTTACAGGTTGTGGGCAAAAGTAGAGTAGTCGCTCGAAATTTGTTATCGGATTGCATCACCTATGCTTATTCAGCTGCCAATATGCCCTTACAGCATAAAATTAAAGCTCACTCAACCAGAGCAGTTTCTGCATCTTCTGCCTTTTCTGCCAGACTTCCTATTAATAACATTTGTGCAGCAGCCACTTGGTCAAAACCTCATACATTTATCACTCATTACAAAGTTGATGGGGCCTCCTTTGGATCCACGGTCCTGAAAAATATACTCCCGTGAGCCACCCGAATTAGATGGTTCTTAGGACGTTACCCATCAGTACGAATGAATGGCGAGATAGAATAGCTTCACATAAAGAAGTTGTGTACTTACCATAATGTTCCATGTGAGTTGTTCATCTCGCCTTCATTCTTACGTCCCACCCTCATACCCCCTTCCTGGCTTTTCAAAAGACTGAGAAGCTAGATTCTTTCTGGTCACTCAACCCTTCTATATTTTCTCTCTTATGGAGTTATAGAATGACATATGGTATTATTTTACGCAGCAAACAAGATCTGAGGTAACTCTAGGTGCATCACGGGATAGGGACTTGGCCTCGAGCTATTTAGAATCCTCGAGGTTTGTAGTAGGCCGACTTGGAGCCGAGGGATCAGCTCCAAACCCATCAGTAAGAATGGAGGCGAGATGAACAACTCACATGGAACGTCATGGTAAGTACATAACTTCTTTATTTAAACCAAAAACCTGAATTAAATCAATTACTTATAGGTTTGCTAATTACTGTTAGTATCTAGGTTTCAAATCAATGGAATGTCTATCCAAACAGCTTATTAATTTGCTAAAACACTGGATAAATGCAATTCTGAGTAGTTATTACCAATTATCTTGTCAATGTTGCAGTGGTTAACACTGTTCTTCATAGTGCTTAATGCTTCAGTTCAGTGTTTGTCTAGGGCATCTCCTGAGTGAAAGCATTATGTCCTCTCTGTCTCCATGGGGTTTCACAAAGTACTCAATTGTCTTCCAACATCTAAAGGACATGCAATAAGGTAAACTTATAATCTTCCAAACTGATACTGGAGTGTGTGAGGTGTCTGTGTGAGTGCATATGGCATGCCATCCAAGACTGATTCTCAGCCTTAAACATAACGCATGCTGGAAGATACTCCAGCATCCCTGTCCCTGTGACCCTAACATAATATAAGGAATCTGAAAAGGAATCACTGCATTTTACACAGTAAATAAAGATCATAAGAAATTGTGAGGCAGCTCAGCCCACATGATGCGAATGTATATGGTAACAAAACAACCACTATGACCAGCAGGCAATTGCTAGACAAACTTCAAAACTAAAAAGAATCAAACTGCGGACAAGAATAAGCACAGACCACTTTACAAGTGCCTTCTTACAGCATTATACAGACTTCTGTTCGGAAGAAGTTGGAATAATACAAGAAAAAGTGCTAGTCCAAGTTCATAAAGTGGCCTGTGATAATCCACGTTGGCAGTTTGATGGCAGCAATCCCAGATTCCCATTTCGTCAAAACCCAGTAATGGAAATCCAACCTAGTGAATGAATTTGAAAATGCAAAAATATTTTATAGTGGGGGGGGGTCCACAACTGACCATCCTTAATTAATATAATTATCTTTAAAGTCACAAAACCTTAAGACAGATTATAAACTGTGTACAATCAATCCTAGTTTGCTGGCTTGAGTTCACTTTCCTGGGTAGGCCAATGAGGTAAATAAATACTAGTGTGATTAGATATAAAGAACAACAGTCTTCATTTAGCTCATTGTCAGCTGTTCTCCAATCTGACACATTTCTTTCTTGTGAAAGACATTTGGCAATTTTAATCTGACATATCATCTATGTTAAACTAACAAGAACTACTCAGTTACAAGCACAATTTGCTGCGGAAGACCAGCAAACTGAAAAATAAACAGTAACGGAAAGCGCACAAGGTACAAAAGCTGTTTTTCCGAAATTATATGCTTGTATTTCCAGCCATTTTTAACAGCTATGATTGATAGTGTTCATATTTTATTACCTGGTTACAACAGTTAATGTGCAGATGTGGGTTGGAATAGGATTTTGTGTATAAAATAAAAAAATGTGGAATGGAAAGAAATTTCTTTTTCTTCAGTGTGAACTATCAAAGACATCAGATATTGTGAAGAAATGGCTGCTATGCAGTTGGAAATTAAAAATGGTGCTAGCCAAGAAGTTGCATTTGACAAAGATATCTCAACTGTGGCAGCAAATACTTGCCTGCAAGCTACATATACCACCTTTCATAAATAAAACATAAGCAGTGAAAATATCACCATTTCAAGCAGATGGTGGTTTTCCAAAGGCAGTGCAAAACCTCAAGAAATAAGATTTTGCAAAGCAAATGGAAAACATATGTTTGCAGTACCTAGAAATGCTGTCGTAAGTCCCAATGGTCACACACAGAGAACAATATGAAAACCAGGCTATAGTTAAGAATATAAAAAATGTTAAGGAAAATGTTGGAAATCTTCAGCTGCAATTTCACAGAAAAAAAAAAAAATGATCATTTAATGACAACCCAATACTGCCCCCAGGTCACCCCGCAAAATAGAACAGTGTGTCCGGTGGACTAGACCAGTTAAAATAGATTTTTTTTCTTTTTTTGTTGCATTTAAAGGATAGCTGAATAAAAAGCTCTAATGTCAAGTTTGCATGAAAAAAGTAAACACTTGTCAGATATAAACACGTTAACCAGTGTAAACAAATCATAAGTTTAATTTGGCCTGGATCTGAAAAAATAAAGCTACCACTTTCACAAGGACATCTACAGTACTTCAAATTGTGAATGTTATGGCACTGCATTTCCAAATAAATATAAGTACTTTGTCGGTCTTGAATAATTTGCTCCAAATTTTTCACATTCATTTTATGATGTGTAATATGGAGGTAGCTGAACCAACATCTCTCCCACTAGATGATTTCATATACTGTGTTCTAACCTGCAAAAAGGACTGTGCAATGACAAAAAAATTCCAAGTGTAGATCCCACTGAAGTTATGCTCAAGACATTTTTGAGAGAGTGTACAATTTTGGAAGTCATACCACATTCATTTTTGCCCACTCATTAAAAATAACAGACATCCAACAGAAAACTACATTGTAAGCATATCATGGGCTGCAAGAAATTAAAGTACTGTCAATTCTATGGCAAAATATGGTACTACAGTTCCCAAGAGAGATCAGTGGTGGGACAGATGGATGATTTTATAGCAAATGATGCACTTTTATTACAAAACTTCTGTTTCACGGATGACATGCATGCCCTTTGTGGGATGAAGGAGAAAAGATTAAAGCAATCTGCTGGGGTCCCCCTCTATCTGCCCACTGAGGCTATTGTAAGATGTACTGATGATACACCTCTAGCTAGGATGAAAAAACAGATGGCAGCTGTTATTTGCCTATATGAAGCCCGGATCACCGAACACTCAAGTCATTACTCCACAGGTACGAGTATGACTCAATCATAGTCCATATAGGTGTGAATGACCAGAGATGTACCTTGCGGGACTATACGAAGAGAGAAATTAGGGAGTATTGAGATTATGCATCTCAGGTTGGTACGAGCCTGGCACTGAGCAGCATATTACCACCACAGACGATGCTACAATATGAGCAAAAATGATTGATTTCAACAACTGGCTGTCTTTCTGGTGTCACTCTAAGGGGATCCAATATTTGGGAGGACATGGTCAACAGACCACATTGCTTTGCCAAGGATGCTCTGCACCGTTTCCCTCTAGGCTTCTGAATAAGGTCTAAGGCTTTGTCCACCCCCACACAGTGCCTTTTTAGGCAATGCCTAACTGGATAAAGTTAGACATAGAAAAATCAGCTTAACAGAACTTCAATGTTTTACTGCTGAATCCCAGGCATCTAAATAAACTACACTCCCTCAAAGCCCTTCTCACACTCCAAAATATAAATATCTGTGCAGTTGACTCGACACCCCAGGTAACTACAGAACACCTTCAAAAGTTGATTCACTAGTCAGGGATCTGGGAAAGTACAGCTGTGTACACTTACCATAAACTTAGATGTTAGAGTGTATTCACTGTTACAGTCATCACACTTGTGTTATCTGCCTGCAGGCAGCCCTCAGACAGCCCGAATACCAGAGTCTTGGGATCTCTGCATCGGATGCAGTCGCCTCTTCCATGATGTCAGATTGTCAGGGGCATAAAACATGCAGCTGACGCTATTACATTAGTTTTTCTTGTCCCAGATGTCAGGAGCCCCCAAAATAGGAAGCAATTACATGGTGTGGAACACCTCCAGTAAAAAGTAAATACCATTACCATAAGATATGGCCAAAAAGAGGATAGGTAGAAGGCACAGAACAGTCAGGGGGCTGGAAGAAGAGTAACCAGGACTGCAACAGTGAATACACTCGAACATCTACATTTATGGTAAGTGTACACAACTGCACTAAGTTCTTCGTGTTTCACTGTTGCAGTCATCACATTTGGGTTGATTCCCAAAGCTGAGGAAGGGTGGAGGCAGTCAAGAAGTATTAGGGCTAGCTAGCAGGTCTTATAAGACTACTGTGGCAAATCCTGCTCTGGATTTAGAAAAAAACAGGTAAGTGGTAATGCTTGGTGAAGGTGTGCACAGAACTCCAGGTTGCAGCTTCCAGGATGTCCCTGGTAGGGACTCCCCTGAGAAATGCTGTAGAGGTTGAGGTAGCCCTAGTGGAATGAGTTCTGATCCCCTGTGGGGTAGGTTTTCCATGGTTTTTGTAGCAGAAATGGATGTAGTGTGCTATCCATTCGGAAATGGTTTGCTTTGAAATGGCCTTGCCCTCTGCCCCTGTAGCAAAGCTGACTAGCAGCTGGTCCGATTTTCTGAAAGGCTTAGTCCTGTCAAAGTAGAACCTGAGCAGTCTCTGCACGTCCAAGGAGTGCAGGATCCTTTCCCCTTATTCTGAGGATTAGGGAAAAAGGTTGGTAAATGGATGGATTCCCGTGCAAGGAATGCATTTATTTAATTATTTATTTATTGTGATGTCAGACTGACAACACAATAAATAAATAATTAAATAAATGCATTCCTTGCACGAGAAGGAATGCGTTACACAGCCCGTACGGCTGCAGCTGCTCGTCCATAGATTATAGTGGCAGCGGCTGTGCTGTTCAGGCACTTTGCACTACGGCAAAGTGCTGATGCAGCCGTTTGGTTTCGGCGATGTAGCTCGCAGGCAAATGTCTCGCGAGCTACACGCCGGAATCCGTATGCAAGGTTTCACCAAAAGAAAAGTCCTCTGGAGGGGAAGCAGAGGGAATGAACTCCTCTGCATCTGAATCCTCATAGGTAGATAAGGGTATGTCCTGGTAATCAGAGGGATCACAGTCATCGGACTTGTGGTGTGTAGAATCAGAAGGAAAATCAATTCTTTGTCTTTTAGAGAGGAAAGGCTGGCTTCCCTTAATTAAAATTATAAGGTCTTCAGCCATTCTAAGCATTTGTTTCTGTGGCATGGGAGCTTGAGCATGTGCTTTGGTTGTTGGTTTTCTAGGCGTAGTGCAAACTCTGGGTCTGAGAAAATCGGTAGTTTTAGTAAGAAACGAAGTAGTCGGTTTAATATGAACATCAGAAGTTCGGAATATACCCTCAGAAGCCGGTGCCTGCACGGCGGCTCCGGACCCATCCAAGGTAGAGACATCCACAGGTTCCATAGTCGAAGAAGCATCTCGTGGCATACCGGACTCCGAATGGGTCTCAGCAGGGGCCTGCGAATCTGTAGAAGTGGGTATCAGGGGCTGCGAAGGCGCCTCACAGAGCACCGGTGGACTGGCAACTAGCTTAACGGAAGCGTCATTGGCAGTTTTGGACCTATGCAGTCTGTCTCTGTCTTTATCCTTACGTTTTTTTTCGGAAGATCAGTAGTCGAATGGCTTATTGAAGCCATTTCAGAATATAGAGAATGAGAGCAAAAGAATTTAGCGACAAAGACAGCCCGACGAATAGTTCGGGCATTAAACAAGGCACAAAACCGACAGCGAGGAACGCCGTGGTCTGGGCCTAAACAGGTGACGCAGTAAGAATGAAAATCTCTGAGGCATTTGCTTTCCACAGGCAAGACAATTGTTAATTTTTTCTGACATCGGTTAGAGCAAGAAAAAAGGATCCCCAACAGGGTACTTAGCTTTAGAAGACTTCAGGTTTGAAATTCGAAAAACGAAAATTTCAGGTAGTGGCCGACCGGCACTTGCAAACCGCTTCTGCTTCGGGCTCCCGCATGGCAATAAAAGCTGATGTAATGGCATCAGCTGCATGTTTTATACCCCTGACGTCATGGTATTCGGGTCGAATGAGGGCTACCTGCAGAAAGATAACCAAGTGTGATGACTGCAACAGTGAAACACGAAGAACATCTACTGTGGGTATTAACCTAGCCTTCAACCAACATGTGTGCAAGGTAGTAAGAAAATCTTATGTTGCTCAACTTTTAAGCAAGGGCATGGCATCTAGGTCCAGAGAGGTCATCATGCCACTGTACTTGGCCCTCATCAGGCCCATCATAGAGTATAATGCCTCCTTTGGTACATACCTGACCAGACACAAGCAGTAACTGGAATGTCCACAAACGTTCCTTTCAAAGAGGATACAGGGAGTAACACAATCTCCTATGCTGATCAGTTCATAGCCCTATATCTTTACTTGGTATCATACAGATTTATGAGAGGTGATTTTTGCTTGGCATACAAGGAATCCACGGACCCTGTTTTGAAGTATGTTTTGCACATCCACAAAACAAACTGCATCAGAACTACTAGATTAAAAGATCTAAATTTTGTTTGCAACATAAGCAGGATTTGTTGGAGACAGATATGTTTCTCAGAAAATTCCCATTCTCTGGAACAGGCTCCCCATCTATGTGAAGCAGAGTTCCTAACTAACCTTATTTAAGCACAACTTGGACCAATGGATGGGCAACTGGAAATTCACCCCTAGTTTGGCTCCTATGTCTCTGATGGACAGAGGCAAATCAGTAAATCACCCCTATACATCAAATATAAATCAAATTTTCGGATCACATTTGGTTTGGACGGCTAGGCTTTTCTAGTGGTCATTAGACTAGTATACACCCATGAACTTCTAAGGACTTAGACCATAAGTGGTCTTGTCAGAAGGTGAGACAACTCGGACGTTAATGCACAGAAAATAAAAATGCAGTGTCACTTCCATCTTGAATAAAGTACTTGAGGGTCATTCAAACACAGACCTAATCAGCAATGCAGAAAAACTACTTTACTATAAATCGCAGACAAAGACAACTTACCAGTTTTTACAAGCTTTCCTCTTTTTCTCTGGTCCTGTACCACAGCCAGTGGCTCTAAGAGAAGATGGATCTGGTTTCTTCAAATCATCGTCATCCAACAATGCATCCGAATCAATAATATCCTAGAAAATTATAACATGAATGGAATGAAATCTACATTGGAACATTTTGCAAACACACAACTTGAGCTAGCACAAGGAGTAAACATTTCTATTCACCCTCCAAGACAAATGAGTACCTTCCGTATACAATGCAAATAAAATCACAAAGTAGCAAGCTAAAATTTCCTTATGTGCAACAGAAACAGTCTGTACACAATACCTATCACAAGGTGTCAGAAGGAGTGGGTACTCAAGATTGAAATTTTGACATTTTACTAACCACAACACTCTCACCATTAGCATACCGTCCATCGAGCATTAACTGGATTAGATTTAAAAGATTCAATGTGCTGATGTTCAACTAGAGAAATGATGTACTACACTGAAAAATCACTGCCACAGCAGTTTCTGTTTGCACTCCAGTGATGTGATGAGTGTGGTGGTACTTTTCTCTGCAGTCATGTGACTGTTAAGTTACTACAGTAATCAAAAGGAAGTGTTGGGGTGCAGTGCGACTTACCCACAGTATATAAAAAAAAGTTTTCTTTGGAGGACTTAGGATTTCACAAACTGGCTTTTAACAATTTTGTTTTTGTCAGGTGAATCTGCAGCAAGTTTAGACTCAGAAAATGTAGGGAAAGGCATTCTCCTGTGGTACTCTAATATTAAAGTTCAAGAAAACATATTTACTGCAATGTGCCCAGGTAAGAAAAAATTAAAGTAACTTCAGTGAAGCCCTATATGAGCATCCATCACTGCTACATTACTCATCAGTACTGCATCTCAAACGCTAACCAAAATATTAACATCTGGAGCCTGCACAACATGCCCAGAGATGATCTCTATATATGTTATTTCTTAGGAACACTCCTTTACCTTAAGAATGCAATTTGCCCATAGTGATTCTTGGTGGTCATGACTTTCAGTTTGTTGAAGTATGACCTAAGCTTTACACAGCAATGCTGCAGTCATGCAAAGTATGTATATAATTGTGTAAAAATACACAGTGTAGAAAATAAAAAAAAGTCCAATCTTCTGAGCTGAAATCATTGAATAAAACACTACTAAACCACAAAGCTTTTGAACTTTCTCAGTTCTTTCTCAATGCAAATTAGATTCAGTTAAAATCAACAACATTTAAATACACCACCAGCCTATCAAGCATCATCAAATGACAAACACTTACACAATAAATATAGCAATGAAATAATACAATAATAAATTATACAAAAATGACAATAATGGTAAAAGCCAGGGTGAAATAAAACATAATACACAGAGTCATACACAACACTGCCTTTTCTTTAAAACCCGCTTAAAGCTACTCACATTATTTAAACCAGGAGAAGTCAGCCCTAAAATAATCAATCCACTTGTACTCCGCTGACTCCATTAAATTAACTACATCTCCCCTCTTTCTGGCTTCTGCATCTTCTGTAAAACCCAAAATTTCAAAGTATGTTCAATACCAAAACTCACAACATGTTTACACAGTGCACTTGAATTAACCCTTCTACATATCTCAGAGCGGTGGGAGACAATTCTCTCCTTTAATGTCTGGTTAGTCTTACCTATGTAGAAGCAAGTGCATGCTTCACAGTTAGCTAGATAAACAGTATCTGTGGAGCAAGTGGCAAATGTTGTAAATCTAAAGACATTACGAGTAATGGGATGGATAAATTAATTTTCCATATTAATATAGCAGCAATATACACAATTAAGACACGTAACAGTAGCTTTCTTGTTAGACAAGCTACAGACATGTTTGTTGTGGCCTTTTTAATGGCCTAATCAGTATAGCATTAAATGGATTGTTTGGCTATACTTTAGAAACATAGAGCTTAAAATCAAGCCTGAAGTCCCAAAACATGCATGTATCTGCAAAATATCAGAAACATACAAACAAAATAGTAGAGGTCACACAAACAAATCATTCAGTAAAAACTACAAGAAAGACCTAGCCAAATTAGAGTCTTCGCTCTGTAATACCTTAAACCTTGTATAGTAGAGGCCCGTGGTATACATGCAAATAACCCCTTAAGGATATAGCAGTGTTTCAGCTACATGGCTTCTGAATGCCCATGACCTTTTACTTTTGTTTTCCCATAAAAAAGGCTGAAACATGCATGTCTGTTATTTGTTTACATACACTGGTACATCCTTAAAGGTCATTTGCATATATCCAACGAGCCTCTAAACATACGAGGCTTAAGGTAGGTATCAGGCACTGAAGACACTAGAATTGCTGGGTCTTTCTTGCAGTTTTTAATGAATGACTTGTTCGCATGACATTTTACCATTTGGCTAAGAATAAACAAAGCAACTCAGAAGTGAAGATAAAAAAACATAGTGGGAACCTAATAAGATGCACACAATTAAGTCTCTAGCCCACTATCACTATTATCTGCTAGCTCTCACCTATTCTACACTACTCCTGAATCACTCTGGGCTTTTTTCTCTGCTCCTAAGTGCCCTAGAAAAAAAATTTAATGGTTCTACTGCAGTACTTACCTTAAGGAAAGTTCTGGCAACTAATTGTACACCTTAGTTCTCAAGTCTAGTTATTTCCCGCTTAGGGCTATAAATAAAATATCACCTGACTATTATAGGAACTAACTCATTCCTCTCTTCCTTTACTATCTCACCTTTTATTAGGCAGAGTACCCTCACAGGAACTTTCTCCTCAGCACCTTTGTAGAGGGACCCAAGCAAAAGTGAACAAAAGAAAAGCTCACCCACCCACTCTGAAGGCTAAACTCAGCATCCAGGAGCCAGTCTATAGGGAGTTTATGTAATTATACTGACATTTTACTTATCTCTGTCTTATCCCTCAGGCTCGACTTACTCTGCTCTCTTGTATATCCTCTCTCACCCCCTATCTCTCTATACCCTGTTTTCATCCTACCTTCCAACTATCATTAATAACCACCTCTAAACCCTCAGTTCTCCCAAGACTATCAGTTATTATTCTCCTCTGTGACTGCTGCTTACCCCTTCTATACCACTCCCTAGTTGAAGTAAAAGCATTTATACTTGTACCACTGCCAACTCTATTATCTTTCTAGATTCTCCCCCTGCTTTCCTCGACTGTTCTCTGCCCTTTAGTTACACTTTCCTGGTTTTAAGACAGCTGTATCTTCTGATCTATCTGCTAGCATCCTTAATTATCAGTCTTGAATTATCTTGAAAATTATTTTTCAAGAAAACAGAAGCTTACCTGGCTTATTGTTCCTTGCCAAAATATTCTCTCCAGGGCTTTCCCGCTCTGTTTGCCCTTGCTTCGGTCTCACTCCACTCCCCTACCCCCATTCTCACCCACCCCTGCATCAATTTGATTTATAGTTACAGACCACACACTCCTAAATTACCACTCATCACCTCCCACCTACCCAATTATCCTATCACATGACACTACCATCCCCCCAAACTACATCACTACACTTCATCTTTCACAACCCTCATTACATAGAATTACTTAAAATACTCTACATACTCAACCTAATTATCCTCAGAACAAGGGCAATGTTCCATACACTACACACATGCATACTAAAAAACCTACTCTACACCTTCATAATTACTACACTGCTTCTTCTTTCAGCCCTCAGCACTTACCACACTCAACTTCAAAACAACATCTCCCGCCAATAGTAAACTACAGCAATAAGCCATTACATGAAACCACTACACTTTTCACATAGCTCCATGTCTCTAAAGATCCTCCCACACTGGCTTTCACCTACGTAATCATCAGTCACTTAAATGCAAACCCCATACCTCTCTAAAACATGCCAAAATAATTTATAAGCTTACCAAACTCTATTTACATGTACTGAAAAAACTTAGATGCTGCAGTGAAATGCACCCCAATCCTGGTCTTAACACACTAATCAACCCAAACCTTGATCAGCTTAGTCCTCTACACCACAGACAACATTCTCTGTCCGCTTCCTTAACCTGAATGCGAGAAGCATCTTAAATTAAGTTCATGACCTTCATGCCCTACTAGCGCTATATAATATCACACGCATAGACAGAAAGGGGAAAAAGAGTGGGGGGGGGGGTAACAATATTATTCAAAAATCATCTCATCCTTGAACAACTTGATGTTAATATTCCTGATGTCGATAATGCAAAACTCATCTTTAAAAAATTAAAAATGAACCCCAGTAAACACAAATATCACAGGCAGCTATTTCCCACCACGTAATAACATTACTATTATGGAAAACCTACTAGACTGGACCCCAAACTCCTTTCCTCAAGAAACTATTTTATTGGGCGACTTTAATATAGACTAGCTTAACTGTTCTTGTCACAATCCATCTACCCACATTAACCACCATG
The DNA here is from genome assembly GCF_019279795.1 of Protopterus annectens. Lineage (NCBI taxonomy): Eukaryota > Metazoa > Chordata > Ceratodontiformes > Protopteridae > Protopterus > Protopterus annectens. The sequence continues at coordinate 1,782,675,364 of NC_056741.1, read as the reverse complement.
GGTTTACCCAACTTATCTCAACCTCCTCTAGAACTGATGAAACATCCAAACGGCTGTCCATACTGGACTGGCTTCTTATATGATCCCTCCCTTGCATACCAATCTTGTTGTCTGCCTGACAGTCATAGCGACCATCAGCCAACCTACCTACTTAGAGCTCATCAATTCAGTCAGATAATCTTTAGAGTAGTCAGAAACAAAAAGAACTTTAAATCTAATAACTTCATCTCTGCCCTAAAATGCTGCAATTGGCAAAGTACAGCTTTGTACCTACCATAAATGTAGATGTCCGATAGATATGCAACTGCAGTCATAACATATGGGTTGTCCTGCCTCAGGCAGCCCTCGGTCGGCCGGATTCCAAAGTCTGGGTCCGGCGTCGGCCGGTGTCGCCTCCTCTCCGACGTCAGAACGGCTGGAGTATAAAGGCATTGGCCGACGCCATCTTCTTCAGTGTTTCTTGCCCCAGATGCCCTCCTAGGAAGGCTAAATTTGGTGAATGGATAAACAATTCCAGACATGCACAACAGTAATAAACAGATACACCATAGGAGATACCCCCAGCTAATAGGAATAGGGGTAGTGGACCCATAGAGAAGGTTGCAGAGGGGTAGGAGGGAGGGAAAATCCGACTGCAGTTGCATATCTATCGGACATCTACATTTATGGTAGGTACAAAACTGTACTATGTCCTTCAAGAATGTAACTGCAGTCATAACATATGGGTTGAATACCATAGCCAAGCTGGGGGTGGATGGAACTAAGAAAGGGATGGTGTAGCTAAAATGCCCTGCAGGACTGCTGAAGCAAAGCCTGCTCGGGATCTGGAGTATAAAGGCAGGTTGTAGTGCTTGGTAAATGTATGCATGGAGCTCCATGTAGCAGCCTCTAGAATGTCCTTTGTAGCCACTCCTCTTAGAAAAGCTGTGGATGTGGCTATAGCTCTGGTGGAGTGCAGCCTAATATTGGCTGGCACACCTTTTCCATGAAAAGAATAGCAGAATCTGATGCAGTGTCCAATCCATTTTGAAATTGTTTGTTTGGAGATTGCTTTTCCTTGTACTCCAGCAGCATAGGCTACAAACAGTTGGTCAGACTTTCTGGTGGCCTTAGTTCTGTCCAAGTAGTAGCGTAGTTGCCTGTGTATGTCCAAAGTATGCAGCAGCTTTTCCCCCCTGTTTTGAGGATTGGGGAAGAAAGTAGGCAGGTGAATGGCTTGATTTAGAGACACCCTGGATATTACTTTTGGCATGAATGAAGGATTGGTTCTTAGAGAGACTCTGTCCTGATGAAAAATGAGAAAAGGAGGTACTGCCATGAGTGCCTGTATCTCCGAGACTCTTCTTGCTGATGTCACTGCCAATAAGAAAACCGTTTTCCAGGAGAGAAATTGCATTTCTGAAGATGCTGCTGGTTCAAAGGGAGGAAGAGTTAATTTTTCCAAGACGAAATTGAGGTCCCATGCAGGTACTGGCGGTTTTCTGGGAGGTTTGATATTCTTTATCCCTCTTAGGAACTGTCTTAGCAAAGGATGTGAAAACACAGGTGGATCACAATTGTATTTTGCTGAGATTGCAGAGGCGTGAATCTTTATGGAAGAATATGAGAGGCCACTATGAAACATTTCTGCCAAGTATTCCAATATCTGAGGTATACTCAATACTGTTGTATCCTGACCCCTGTTGGCATTCCAGATGATGAATCTCTTCCACTTGGCTGAATAGGTTTTTCTGGTGGAAGGTCTGCGTGCTTCCAGTAAGATGATCTGAACTTTTTTGGATAGAGAGATATTTGAAGGAGTTATGGTAACCTCCAAGCTGTCAGATGCAATGTTTTCAGGTTTTGATGAACAGTCCTGTAATTGTGTTGTGTTAGAAGTAGAGGCCATAGGGGCAGAGGCCACGGTTTGGTCCGAGTTATGCTCAACAGCAATGGGTACCAGTGCTGCCTTGGCCAGTCTGGAGCTATCAAAATGCCTGTTGGTTGTTCTGCTTTGATCTTCAGTATCACCTTGGTCAGCAGTGGTAGAGGGGGGAATGCATAAATTGTTAGGGAATTCCAGCTGAAGGAGAGAGCATCCGTTTTTCAGGCTAGAGGATGGTGGGTCCTTGTACAGAACTTTTCCAGGTGATGATTCATGTGGGAAGCAAAGAGATCTATGTCCGGTCTTCCCCATGTCCTTGTTATTTGTGAGAAAATGTGAGGATGCAGCATCCATTCATGTGGATCCAAGAAATTTCTGCTCAGCTTGTCCGCCAGTACATTGTTCCTGCCTGGTACAAACTGGGATTGCAAATGTATCTTCAGACTCAGGGATTTTTCCCAGAGAATCATTGCTAGTCTGCAGTGGGGATAAGAATGAGTTCCTCCCTGCTTGTTTATATACCACATAACAGTGGTGTTGTCTGTCCTTATTAGCAAATGTCCTTGTTGAAGTGATTTTTCGAAAGTCTCGATTGCATGTATCACTGCCAACATCTCTTTTTGGTTTATGTGCAGATGCCTTTCCCTTGGTGTCCATTGCCCTTGAATGCATCTACCCTCCATGTGCGCCCCCCATCCATGATCTGAGGTGTCTGTTGTAATCATTTGACCTGCTTGAGGTTTGTTGAAAGCCATGCCTTTGTTTAACTGACTTGCTTGAGCCCACCATAAAAATTCTCTTTGCAGACATGGAATGAGTGGGATTACGTCCTCTAGGCTTTGGCTGTGTTGGGACCATAAGCTTTTTAAGCACCATTGTAGCTTTCTCATATGAAGTCTTGCCAAAGGTATCAGAAGAATGCAAGACGCCATGAACCCCAGGGCCTGCAGGATTTTCCTTGCAGTCAGCTGGGAGAGCTTTGCTAGGCCTTTGAAGTAGTCTGGTAACTGCTCTTGTTTTTCCTCTGTGAGAAAGGCCATTTGTGTTTTTGTGTCCAGTTTGGCTCCTAGGAAAATAATCTGTTGGGATGGCAGTAGTCTTGATTTCTGAATGTTGACTGTGTATCGCAAGGCCTGCAGTAATTGAATGACATAATCCAAGTTTGCTATCAAGGTTTGTCTGTCTTCTGCTTGTATGAGGCAGTCGTCCAGGCAGGGGTATATTTGAATCCCCTGGAGTCTGCAGTGTGCCACTACTGATGCCAGGCATTTCGTGAACACTCTGGGCGCAGTAGATAAGCCAAACGGCAATGCTGAGAATTGATAATGCTCTGTCCCTGCAAGAAATCTGAGGTATCTTCTGCAGCTTTGTCTGACTGGGACATGCAGGTATGCCTCCTTGAGGTCCAGAGTGACCAGCCAAGACCCCTTGCCCAGCATGGGAAGGAGTTGCTGCAACGTCAGCATTTTGAACTTTGGCACAATGAGAAAGGTATTTAGAGTAGACAAGTCCAGTATAGGCCTCAATTTGTTTTCTTTTCTTGGAACAAGGAACAGTCTTGAATAAAATCCCTGGCCTTGTTCCTGAGGAGGGACTTTTTCTATTGCTTTTATATTTAACAGCTTTGAGACTTGAATGAGTGCCTCTGCCCTTTGATGATGTGGCAGGTTTGGCATGCCTTGTCTTATTGGTAAAGTATGGAAGTGGAATCTGTAACCTTTGTCTATTAAATCCAGAATCCAGTTGTCCTTGGTTAAGATATGCCAGTTTTTTGAGAATAAGGATAATTTTCCGCCCAAAGGTGCTTCTCTTTGAGCCTTTGTAGGCGGTATGAAAGTCAAGTCATTGTGATTGTCCTTGTGGTGCAGCTGGACTGCCTGCGCCGTGGTTCCCATTGGCGGCCCCTGTAGGAGCCTCGGTATTGCCCTCTACCTCGAGCACGCCTGTTTTTTCCCCTTTGAAACTTGTCAGTGTCTGGAAAGGACCAATTCTTTGAAGGCCAATTCCTGCTGAATCTGGGAGGCTGAACCTGGAGGAAATCTTTGACTGTCTGTACTGATTTAGCTTTTTCCTCAATGGACTTCAACACATCTTGTACATTAGCACCAAAAAGCTTGTTTTTCCAGAGGTGCATCAAGTAACTTTACTTTAACATGGTCTGGCAGTGGCTGTTCTTTTAACCAAGCATGTCTACGTATAACAGCCCCAGTCATAGCTGCCCTAGATGAAGCCTCCAATGCATCAAAACCACACTGAAGAAAATGATTGCTAACCTGCTGAGTGTTATGTACTAGATCCTGCAATGCCTTTCTATCAATAGGCTCAGGAGAAGCTAGCTTTTTCTGTAAATCATCCAGTAAAAAGTCCTGGTACTGAAACATATGAAAAAGGCAGTTGTGACCTCATGGCCAGGGTGGTAGAGGTATAAACTTTTTTACCCCATCTCTCCAGGGACCTAGCTTCCCTATCCGCTGGCAGTGGATTCTTGGCTGAGGAAGTAGCCACTCCCTTGGGGCCCTGTGAAATAGTTTCTAGATCCACAGAGTGGGCCTTAAAGAGATGTTTGTGAGTGTCAGGGACCCTATAATATCTGTCTGGCTTGACAGGAGCAGGAGGGAGAGAATCAGGGTTAGCACTGGAGTCGGAGAAAACATCATCCAGGACATCCATAACTGGAGGGATAGCTAAAGGTCTGTGCTGGGGTAGCTTGAGAAAGGTACGTAGCCTTTTTCTGGAATCAGAGAATTCCTGACCCTGCCATTTAAAATGCTCCCTCATGGAGTGTAGGACTTCACCGAATGAAAAATCCTCTGGAGGAGAGGCAGAGGGAATTGATTCCTCAGCATCAGAGTCCTCATAGGCCTGGAAGGATTCTTCTTTGGTATCTGAATGCTCAGAATCCCCAGAGGCTTCAACTGAAGAGAGGTTGTCAGCCTGCTCAGTTCTGGGCCTTTTCTCTGCATGCGGCTGAGAGCCTCTGTCTGGATGAGGCTGAGACCCCCTGATAAGAGAAATAAGATCTGCAGCAAGAGACATGATCTGTTTATCAGAAGAAGGGGCCTGGGCAGAAGGTTTAGAATGGGCCTTGGCCTGGCTGGCAGCCTTAGCACGTGCAAAGGCCTTGATGGACATGGATACAGGAGGCCTAGCTGCCCCACGTGCAGGAGTAACCTTGTCCACGGGAATGGTGTCGGGTAGATCCAGAACTTCGTTTTTTGGAGGGAAATCAACAACCGGCACCGGAGTAGTCTCCGAGACCGAAGGACGTGTTAACGTTGTGTCGTCGGCCTGGAGCGGTTGAATTACCGCTTCCGTTGGGACCGAAGCACTCGCGGAGGGTTTAGGAGGTGTATCGGTGGAGGACGCGGGCCGAGGATGTCGGTCCCGGTCCTTTCGTTTTTTGGTAAATTGAGTTGTCTGTTGTTCCGACGGCATGATATAAGCGAAAGATTCACCGAAAAAGTCTTCGGCAAAATCTGCCCGGCGTCTGAGAGTGCGCTTATTAAAGCAGGCACAGGCAGCACAGGCCGAGACGTCGTGATCTGGGCCCAGGCAAGGGAGGCAGTAAGAATGGAAGTCCTTATGAGGTATTTGTTTACCACAAGACAAACAATTATTAATTTTCTCAATTTGTTCTGACATCGGCTGAGGCAAGAAAAAATGTTCCCCAACGGGGTACTTAGCTTTTTCGATGACTTCGGTACTGAAAACAAAGGAGCTGACTGACCGGCACTTGCGAACTGCTTCTGCTTCGGGCACCGCGCGGCAAGAAAGACTGAAGAAGATGGCGTTGGCCGATGCCTTTATACTCCAGCCGTTCTAACGTCGGAGAGGAAGCGACACCGGCCGACGCCGGACCCAGACTTTGGAATCCGGCCGACCGAGGGCTGCCTGAGGCAGGACAACCCATATGTTATTGACTGCAGTTGCATTCTTGAAGGACATCCACTGACACAACCATCTCTTGAAGGAGTAACTCGAAGACGCAGTACACTAGAACTTGACTTTCTTAAAAATAGTAAACCATCATGCACCCACCAGAACGGTTCCCTATTAGAAGACTGAAGACGCATTCTTTCGAATGCGTCTTCGAACTCAAGAGAGTGAAACGGCAAAATATCGAAGCGGCTTTTAAGCGAATTGCTTGGCCGCTTAGTTACTTTGCCGTGCCGTTTTTGGCACTGTACTGCGGTCTCGGAGTTGGTATATTTAAGTAGGTGGTGGGGGGCACAACCCCCCACATCGGGGGTGGGGGTGGGAAAAGCCCCCCACTTAATGTAATGTTTAAAGTATGTGTTATTTTTGTTTTTTGTTTTTTTGTAACAGCTATTTTTTTCCCTAGGAAAAAAAAAAATCACTGTTCTGACCGTTCAAAATTGTAAGCTTTCACTTACATAGGGTCGATTAATCACTGTTCGCTTTTTTAAGCGCTCGGTGAACCAATATAGACCCACCAGAACTACAAGAATAAAAGCAAAGTATGCCCCGTGGCAAAAGAAACTAAATCCATTCTGAAAGACAAGGACAAAGCTTGGATACAATTTCACAACAAAAAAACCTAAACAACAAAACAAAACTGCTTAGAACTCTGAAATAAAAGCCAAGAAATTAACTAGATAAAATTAACTACTACAAAAACATCCAGAAAAAACATGCTCACAACCCACAAAAATTCCAGGCTGCAATAAATTCTATACTTCTACCAGGGAAATCTGCTATTCCAACACCAGAAATGGTAAACAACCATGATAACGTTCCCACTCAATTCAATAAATATTTCACCAAAACAGTTCAAGCCTTTGCAGATACCCAAAATAATGCTAGGTGCCCTATCCTACCATACACCCAAAATAGCACAAACACACAAGATATCTCCCACTTTAGCTTGCACCCAGAGTCTATCAAATCTATTTCAAAACTCCTCCATAAACTTAAAACCAACCACCCTGGCTGCTGACAATTTATCAGCAGAATTCCTTCAGATAGCTGCAGAGGCAAAAGCTTATCCTGTTGTTATTCTCATTAAGTGCCCTTTATCAAAGTGCAAGGTAGCTACTACATAGAAAACCTCCCATATAATAGCACTACACAAAGGAGGTTACTCCTTAGAACTCACTATCTACCAACCAATTGCTATTCCATCCCCTTATTAAAAATATTAGAAAGAGTTGTTCATCCTCAACTAATGGACTACCTCCTAAATAACAATCTGCTATCTAAATATCAGCACAGCTTTAGACCCTTCCACATCAACACAGCACTAATGTCCTTTACCAACACAGTTAACCTATACAGAAACAGTGGACAATTTGTTTCTACAGTATTCTTGGATCTAAAGCTTTTGACATGGTCAACCACTATGTTGTTTGTCTATCGGCTAACTCCGGTCCGTTAATGATCGGCAGTAGATTTTTACGAAACGCCGTGGTGCCAGCTCGACGCCCAACCTTCAACAAAGGCACGCCTATTTATGCACGCATGTCTTTTGAATGCTACCCAACCGCGGGGAGGACATGCAGATTCCACACAGAAGTCACTCCCAAGCCAAGATGAGAATCAAACGGGAGAACCTCTTGCTGTGAGGTAGCAACGCTACCGCTGTACCACCGTGACATACATGGTCAACCACAATATGCTTCTTAATATGCCATCTACCCCTAATCACCACCTCCTCCTCTATCTCATGGTTAAAAAGCTACCTATCTGGACAACAGCAAGCAGTCCAATGGCAGAACCAACTGTCCCCTCTTTTACCAATATCCTTAGGAGTCCCCTCAAGGCCCCATCCCTGGCCCATTATTTTTCTCTCTATTTACTAAACAGTTCTCTTCCTCCACACCCATTGTCTCGGTAGCACAATACGCAGATGACACCAACCTTATATGTGCCACCTCCACATTAGATGACCTTCACTCCCTAACCCAAAACTGCTTTTCATTAGCTGAAACCTGGTCCATTAACTCCCAGCTTATTCTTAACCCCAATAAAACAAAACTACTACTTTTCAGCCCATGTAGACCTCTCCTCTCCAAGTGATAATTTTATCATCATGTCCAAAAATAAAACCAAGATCACCCCAACCACCCACACAAAACTTTTAAGTGTAGAAATAGACAACTTGTGATTTGACATTCACACAGCCCAAAATATCAAGAAAGTTCACAAAAAAATGTGACTCCTCTACCGGAACAAGCAATTTCTCACTAAACACAATAAAGCCACAATAGCTAGGACACATCTAATATCTACCCTCCTCTACACGTCCTCAATTCTAACTAACCTTCGCAAGGCTGACAAACCAATTAGAATCTTGTTATAACAAGATTGCTAGGTTTGCTAGAGGCCTCATATAGGACTCATCAATGTGCATCACTCAAACAGCTAAATTGGCTTGAACTGCCTCAGCTACTACAACTCAATTGTCACTTACACACAAGTTATACCATCACCCTAATAAAATCCCAGCACTACAGAATCTAATTCAACCCTATAGTACAAAAAGAATCTTAAGATCTAGTAACCAAAACCTCCTAAATGTCATTAAATACAATAATGATGCTGGGAAATCTTGATTTGGTTACTCCATTTCTAAAGCTTGGAATACTCTACCTAGCCCCCTGACATCTAATAGCTCTGCTACACAATTTAAAAAAACTCTTGAAAACACACTATATGAACAACTGGTTATGCTCCTGTGTCTACCCAGTGTAAAACATCTACTTAATCTATCTTCCATCATATAACCAATAGGCCTCATACAAAATCCTGCAAAATCTACAGAACTAACCCTTTTTTATCCTGTACTGATCCAATAATCACTACTTTAATTTTCCTCCTCTAGTCATTATTTACCAGCTTATTTTCTACTCTCCCACTCATTGTCAGTACTCTGTTATGCTGCTTCATCTTTTTACTTAGTAACAATTTGACTACCTTCAACATCTGACAGTTACAATGTGCAAATTCTATACTAATCCCATTTAAAAGTATTATGAGTAAGTCATTTACAATAAGTGATTTCTATATTAAATGCACTGACAGCAAAAATAATATACATTCATAAAAATACTATGTACTGCATGCTGTTATGAGTTGTGTGTTTCTTCTTGACTGATAAATGTTATCTGGAGCTGTTTACTATGTACTGCTTGGTATTCCTGGATTATGTTTTGTTTCTTCCTGATTGATGTCTGTAAACTGGAGCTTTTCTCCCTGGACCTCCACTGAAAATGGTCCTGTGTCCAGTCAAACTATCGCAGTAAACAAATGTAAAATAAAATTAAACTTACAACCCAAGAATTAGTGACAGTTTACTCAACAAAAAAATGAGCCATCAGTCAGAAGGGGACTCTGCTTCTCATTCATCTGATAAAGCACACAAACAGATTTTGCCTTTTCCACTGTTCCAAAGGGAAATGCTTGAGAGACAGATAACAGCACATGAGCTGAAGAATCGGGAGTACTGTAGAATAAACAGAATCTGGAGTTGGTAGATAGAGATGAACAGGAAGACGACCAGCAACATTGAAATGAGTAAATGTGAGAGTGCAAAGCACCAATCACATTTGTGAAATAAGGCTGGATAAGAAAAAGTGGAAAGAGTGGACTTTTGTTGCCTTTGTTAAACTTGTATGGAACGTTTGTCTCACTTAATGTCATTAATGTTTGGAAGGATTCTGAGGGGAGGTGAGAACGAAGGAAAAGGGTAACCAAGTAAAACAATTTTTTTTCTTAATAGTATTTCTATGAAAATTTTCACAATATAAATTGCATGTTTTACAGTAAAATATTTTTAGTTGCTCTTGTATGTGATAAAGTTATTGAAGTAAACTGGTACGTTTTCCCTTCCTCCTCTTTTTCTTGGTATTAAGAAATGTATGCATTACAGTGTAAAAAGAGAAGAAAAGCTAGACAAAACATGTTTAAGTTAATAGGATGCGACTTGACATGCTGAGGTGGGTGTAAAATTACATAGATCACAATATATGTACAGCTGATATGTTTTCCTTTACTTCTGCATACGTGAATGTCTGGATTAAGACCCTTGGGTTAGTCCAATAAACTTTAAGTGGAACCAAGTATATACGAGAACACCGAATATAATGAAAGGTGTTCCTTTTTTAACAATAAATGTGCTCGTCTTTCAGACTGTAACAGAGGAACTCATTTATCTTTTTTTTTCTTAGTTTTTCCATGGAGGCATGCTGACAATAGGGAAATAAAAGACAGGACGCTGGTTTCTTCATGGCTAAAAGTTAATGATTCCTGAAAGTATGCAAGCAATTTTCACACCTGGGGGGGACAAAAAAAAAAAAAAAAAGTACAGACACCAATTACTGTAAGTTGAAGTAAGACAATAACATGAGACTTAGCATGAATAACCTCAATTTCAGGCTGTCTGTGTTTGCAGCTATTTGGCACAAATGTTCCTGTTACGAGGATTAAACTTCAACATTTGAAGATGTACATAATTATGTGTGTGTGTTTTAGTATGTTAATATGTTGTAGGGTATTCTGGGTGTGTGTTTGGTTTCTTGTTTGACAGTTTTTAGTAAAACAAAAAGTTTTGTAAAATGTGACAGGTTCCAATGTTGATAAGAAAAAAATGTACAAGGGATTAACCTGCCAAACATTAATGGATGAATGTATCACAAAAGCTGGAAACAGACATTTAAAAAAGCCATATATAAAAAGTGGGAATAATGACTTCTTAACATAATGGCGACCCTTTCCATATTATCTTGGAATGTCCAGGATCTTAGACGAACAAAAAACAAATATATTAAGAAATGCAGACTACAAATAGCAATGTTACAGGAAACACATTCGGAAAGAAATGAGCATGTGAATTTGATAAAGAAAGGTTTTCAGGATGGATATTCTGCAGAATATCTGGGACAAAGGAAGACAGAAGTACTTACATTAATTACTAGAGGATCTCCAGTAGTAATAGAAGATTGGAAAAAAAGACAATAATGACAGATTTGTAGTAGTAATCTGCAACTAGCAGGGGCTAGTAGACAAAATATAACAAAAAAGTTAGATTTCTGAAAAAATATTTCTAAAAATATTTGGTATGAAAAACATGACTTTGGTGAAAGGAACTCAACAGAATTTACATATTATTCCCCCAGGGTACAATAATCAGGCTAGACTTAACAGAAATTATATTCCACAGGAACATGTCCATTTAATTGACAACTCTGATACACATCCAATAACTATTTCAGACCATTCACCAATAATTACCAAGACAAAAATGCAAGGTAAGGATGTAAAGATGAGATACTTGTGCTTCCTTGCCCACCAGTTATAAGAGAAGAATTTATGGAATGATTAGTAGAAATTATCCAGGAGCTATTAGGGAAAATAGAAAGTACTCCAGAAGTTATAGCTAGTAAGTGGGATAAAATGAAAGTAGAATTTAAAAATAAGGTAGAAAAAAAACCTGGTTAAGAAGTAATAAGAATTATTTAGAGAGGTTGACAAAGTTAAAGTATTACAAAATAAGGGGACTCTCAAAGAACAAGAGGGGGCACTACTGCAGAGTACTAAAAAGAAATTAAGGGCATACCTGGATAATAAGCATGAGTTTTGAAAGAGTGCCGTTAAGCAACTGTTTTTGATATCTCCAGAGCAGAAAAAACTTTTCCCACAATGGCTTAGACAACAAAAAGTAGAAGGGGCTGTTGCCAAACTTATGGAGCCTTTAACAAGAAAAATTACAAGAGATCATGAACAGGTATTAGAGAGGTTTTGTAAATTTTATAAAAAATTGTAAAAAGCAGAGAAGTTGGGAAATCAAGAAAAAACAAAATGGAAGACAAATATGCCAAGGTTAGAGGTAGATGAGGCTCAACAACTAACAGTTAAGATAACAGGAGGCGAGAGAAAAAATGATGACTATGTAGAACAAGTCTCTAGGTAGACATTTGGAATTTAGGAGGGAAGAAAGTGATAAAAATCTGGAAGGTTTTGTTTAACATTATTTTAAAAGGAGTGGCACCAACATCCTTGAAAACAGCTGTGGTGGCTGCAAAATCTAAAGACAGTGAGCATCCATCTGATCCAGCTTCATATAAGCCCATCACCAATCTGGTGCTGCGGTAGCGTTGCCGCCTCACACTAAGACGTTGTCCTGTTCGATTCTCAGCTAGAGCGTCTTCTGTGTGGAGACATGCGTGAATGGGCGCACCTTCATTGAAGGTTGTGCGTCAGGGCTGGCGACTCCGCACGTAAAAATCTACTGCCAATCATTAGCGGACCGGAGTTCTGCTGTGGCGACCCCTAACCGTGAAAAAGCCGAAAGACGCAACCACCAATCTAGACCATGATTATAAAATATTTATGTCAAGGCTTGTCAAAAGCTTTTGACACTGTATCACATCAATTACTTCTTAAACTAGCTTCCTATCATTACAGCCCAGTAGCCCTAAAGTGGTTTCATAGCTACCTGACTGACAGGAAACAAGCCACTTTATGGAATAATAAACTCTCCCCCAACTCCCTATAACTGTTGTCTCACAAGGTTCAATCCTGGGACCACTTCTATTCATAATTTTTACTAATGATCTTAATACCGCAGCAAACCCAGCATCAATTGTACAATATGCTGATGTTGCTTCCTTAATCTGCCCAGTCCCCATGATCACAGAGCTCCAAGAAAAAACTTAAGAACCCTCCAAAACATCTAAAGTTACCCAACACTCCAGCAACTTATTCTAAACCCCTACAAAAAACAAGCTCATGGTTTTTCAGCATACCCCAACAGCTAACAATCTACCTCCAATCTGTACTTTCTCTTCCAATGGCACTAAAACAGAGCCCGTTGAATATATAAAACTTCTTGGGTGTCACAACTGATAGTGTAAGGTGTTTATCAAACTTAAGTCCACTAACTATTAAAAAGGTGCATGTCAAACTGGGCTCACTCTATAGGGCCAAAGCATATTTTACTGACCATGCTAGACTCGCAACAGCTAGAACATCTATTATTGTCCCTTCTATTGTTCTCTCAAATATTTACCAATCTTCACAAATCTGACCTAAATAAACTTGAATCTTGCTATAACAAAACTGCAAAATTTGCTACCAATCAATCTCAAAGATCTCATCACTGTACTGCCCTTCTCCAGCTAAACTGGCTACAGCTTCCTCATCTTCTCACCCTGAATCAATTACGAGCTACAAACACAGTCTTATGCAAACCTGACAACTGCCCAGCACTATCTAATCTTGTTCAACCCTACATCAAACTAACTTCCCTTAGGTCAGCTGATAAAATACTCTTAAAGGTTATCAAAGCACAAAACTCTCAAGGCATGTCCTTGTACTCCATATCAATGCCGAACAATGGAACTTGCTTCCACAGCATATCCTGTCCATCAATGATACACATACATTTAAACATACCTTAAGGAATATTTCTCGAAACACAGACTTTGCCCCTTCTCCCACCAAGGCTAATTATTTCAACCCACCAATGTCAAACTCCTTTTGTTCCCATTTCTCAATACCTCCTGGCTATTTAAAGCCTTCTAACACTTATAACTTATCACAATAAATGTATGGTAAAACTGTTAATTTAATATGTTTACTTTACAGACACAGTGTTAACAACCTTGAAACTAGAAGTTCTATTTGTATGTGTATTTTAGGTACTATTATTTCTAATATTTGTTATATAACAAATGTAAAAAAAGGTATCTATGTAACCTTCTTGGAGCTTTTTTCCTTGGGTCTCCACTGAAAACGGGCTTCTGGCCCACTCGGACACTAGTCAGTTAACAACTTAAATAAAAAAAGAAAAAAAAAACTACAGAAATGGCAAAGGTGATGCTGCAATTGATAAGATATGGGCCAATGTGGTTTTATAGGTTCATATACAAGCCTAGTCATAACAATTCCCTGGATATTTCTTCCCACAATATTTACTTCCCTAGAACCCTGTCTAGCAGGGCAACTGACATGATCCCTGGGGTGAATTTCCGATCTCCCATCCAATCATCAAGATTCCTTTTGAAGACAGCCAAGGAGGTGTTCTGCTTGACATGTATGGGCAGTCTATTCCAGAGTATGTGGAGTCTATGGGTCAGGAACCTATCCCTCCAGCATGTTTTGTTCATTGTGATGACAAGATTTAGATCCATGGAGCGTGTGGCTCTGAGGGATTGGGATTTCTTTAAGTGGAGCATTGACATGGCCTTGTATGTTAAGCAGAGACTGCCTCTGAGTAGACGATATGCCACAGAGTATAGTTGGAGTTCTTTTTTTTTTTTTTTTTAAGACGGTCAGCATATGGCATCTGCTTTAGGCCTGTGATTCTTTTAGTGAGGTATTTCTGTAGCCTTTCCAGCTGTTGCAGATGTCTTGTAAGGTACATACCAAACAGGGCGTTATACTCTATAATGGGGCTAATGAGGGATGAGTACAGTGGGACAATGACCTCCTTTTTTTCTGGATGAAAAGCCCTTAGTGATGAGGTGTGCCACATAGAAGGATTTCCTGACTGTTTTGGCGATGTGGTTATTGAAGGTGAGACCACTGTCCACCTGTGTCCCTAAGTCTCTCAACACACTTTCGATGTTTAGTGTACTGCCACCCACGTGGTAATTCATGGGTACATTTTTTTTTCCAAAGGGGATAAAGTACAGTTTTGTACCCATCATAAATGTAAATTTTCTAGTGTATACACTGCTGCAGCCATTACACTTGGGTTATCCTGCCGTCAGGTGGTCCCGCAGTCGGCCCGAGTTTCAAAGTCTTGGTCCGGCGTTGGTTGCTGTCGCTTCTTCCCTGACGTCAAGTGCACCAAGGGTATACAAGATGCAGCAGACACCATTTTCTTCAGTTTTTCTTGCCCCAGATGTCAGGTGCCCCCAAAAAGGTAGGCAATGTAAATTGCTAATATAACATACATAAGAAAGCAAACAAATACTTTCTGATACCAGCAAATACCCCCCATAGGTAGCAAAAGGGTAGAATACTAGGGTAAGTACCAACAAGTAAGAGGGGAAGGAGGGAGGGTAACCTGGACTGCAGCAGCGTATACACTCTAACATCTACATTTAAGGTAGGTACAAAACTGCACTATGTTCATTGTGTTACACTGCTGCAGTCATTACACTTGGGTAGAATCCCAAAGCGGAGGTAGGGTGGCTGGTTCTATAAGGCATTAGGGGTGGCTATAAGGCCCTGCAGAACTGCAGTGGCAAAGCCAGCTCTGGATTTAGAGAAAAGAAGCAGATGATGATGCTTGGTGAAGGTATGTACAGAACTCAAAGTTGCTGCTTCCAAAATGTCCTTGGTAGGATCTCCTCTGAGGAAGGCAGTTGAAGTGGCTGTTGCCCTGGTGGAATGAGACCTAATGCTGTTAGATGCAGTTTTCCCATGGTGTGTATAGCAGAAACGTATACAATGCCCTATCCATTTTGAAATGGTCTGCTTTGAAATGGCTTTTCCCTGTGTTCCTGCAGCATATGCTACAAATAATTGCTCAGTTTTCCTGAAAGCTTTTGTTTTGTCCAAGTAGAAGCGTAACTGCCTGTGTATGCCCAAGGAATGCAGTAGTCTCTTCCCCTTTGTTCTGTGGATTTGGATAAAAAGTTGGCAAGTGAATAGTTTGGTTTAGAGCCACACTTGATGCCACCTTTGGCATAAAAGTAGGATTTGTTCTTAAAGACACCCTGTCTTGGTGGAAAATGATGAAAGGTTCCACTGCCATTAGTGCCTGTAATTCTGAAACTCTTCGAGCTGGGGTTATTGCCAGGAGCAGAGCAGTTTTCCAAGAGACATATTTTAGGTCTGCTGAGTTAGCTGGCTCAAATGGAGGTAAAGTTAATTTTTCCAAGACGAAGTTGAGGTCCCAAGTTGGAGTTGGTGCTCTATGGGGCGGTCTTATGTTTTTAGCCCCTCTGAGGTACTGTTTTAGCAAAGTATGAGAAAAAATTGGTGGATCTGTGTTGTAATGAGTAGAGATGGCAGAGGCATGGATCTTAATGGATGAAAAGGAGAGGCCTTTGTCCAGCATCTCAGTCAAGTATTGTAGTATCTGAGGAATGTTTGGGTCAAGGCTGTGAGCCTGGTTCCAGGCACAGAATCTCTTCCATTTACCTGAATAGGCTTTCCTGGTACTAGGGCTTCTGGCCTCCAAAATGACATCCATAACAGCTTTGGAGAGAGGCATCGTTTGCTTGACTAAGGAATCTGCCATGCAGCCAGGTCTAAAGTCTTGAGCTGGCTGTGAAGTATCTGATTGTTTTGCAGAGTCAGAAGTTGTGAGATTTGAGGCAAAATCCATGGTGGTCCTTGTGCTAAGTTCTTTAAGATTGGGTACCAGTGCTGGCGTGGCCAGTCTGGGGCAATCAGGATCATCTTTGGCCTTTCTTGTCTGGCTTTTATGAGTACCTTTGAAAGGAGAGGTATTGGTGGGAAAGCATATACTTGTAGGTTTTTTCGGCTGAATGAGAGGGCATCCACTTTCCATGACTGTGGGTGGTAAGTCCTTGTGCAGAATTTCTGTAGCTGGCAATTCACTGGGGATGCGAACAGATCTATGCCCGAGCTCCACCATTTCTGTGTTATCATCCTGAACATTTGTGGATGTAATTTCCACTCGTGCGGATTCATGATGTTTCTACTTAAGTTGTCTGCCAGTGTGTTTTTGTTCCCTGGCAGGAATTGTGCTTGCAGATGAACTTGGTTATAGCTGTGTTCCACAAGGTCATGGCTTGTCTGCAGAGGGGATATGAATGAGTGCCCCCTTGCTTGTTTATGTACCACATAACTGTGGTGTGGTCTGTCTTTTGTAGTAGTTGTCCTGGATGCAGAAGGTCCTTGAAAGCTATAAGGGCATTTTGTACAGCTAGCATCTCTTTTTGATTAATGTGAAGATGCCTTTGTTCTGCGGGCCACTTGCCCTGAATACATTTTCCTGCCATGTGTGCTCCCCAGGCGTAATCTGAAGCATCTGTTGTCAGTGTTTGCCTGGCTGTGGGTTGAGTGAAAGGCTGTCCCTTGCTGAGGTGACAGGCTTGAGCCCCCCATCGAAACTCCTGTTGAAGGGAAGGAATAAGTGGTATTACTGTTTCCAAACTGTGACAGTGAGACCCGACACTCTTTAGGTACCATTGTAGTTTCCTCATATGCAGTTTGGCATATGGAATTAGTAGTATGCAAGATGCCATGTAACCAAAGGCCTGCAGAATTTTTCTTGCAGGGAGTTGGGTTTTTGTTGCCATCAATTGGAAATACTGAGTCAGTTGTCCTTGCTTGTCTGGTGTGAGATATGCCATCTGGGCCGTTATATTTAAGCTGGCACCCAGGAATATTATCTCTTGTGAGGGCACTAGTTTTGATTTCTTTTCGTTTACTGTGTACCCCAGGCAAATTAGCAGTCTTTTTACAAACGCCAGATGCTTTAGAAGAATGTCTTTACTCTCTGCTTGAATAAGGCAGTCGTCCAAGTATGGGTAAATTTGAATTCCTTTTTGTCTGCAAAATGCAATTACTGGTGCCAGGCATTTTGTAAAGACCCTGGGCGCAGTAGATAAGCCAAAGGGCAGTGCAGAGAATTGGTAATGCATTGAACCTGCTAAGAATCTGAGGTATCTTCTGCAATTTTGTCTGATAGGGACATGCAGGTATGCCTCCTTGAGGTCCAAAGTTACGAGCCAAGCTTTCTTGCCCAGCATGGGAAGAAGCTGCTGTAGTATCAACATTTTGAATTTCGTAACATCCAGGTAAGTATTTAGAGAAGAAAGATCCAGAATGGGCCTCCATGCTTTGTCCTTTCTGGGAACCAGAAAGAGTCTTGAGTAAAATCCTTGTCCTTGCTCCTGTGTTGGTACCTTTTGAATAGCTCTCATGTCCATGAGTGCTGTAATTTGTCTTTGAGCCTCTGCCCATTGATTTGATGGCAGATTTGGCATTCCTTTTAACCTTGGCAGAGTGTGAAAGTGGAACCTGTAACCTTGAGACACAATATTGAGAACCCATTTGTCTGTGGTGATCCTTTGCCAATTGTGACTGAAAGTGCCAGTTTTCCCACCAAGGGGGCTGCCAAGAGAGAGATGTTTGGCAGCTGTAGTGGGAAGTCATTGGGGCTGTTTCTTATAATGTTGAGGCCGGTCTTCCCCTTCTATTTGGGTTGAAGCATCCCATTGTCGAGGCCTGTAAGTACCTTGTGGTTGACCTCTGCCTCTTGGACGTCTGTATCTGCCCCTTTGGGGTCTGTCTGAAACTGGAAAGGACCAATTCTTTGTTGGCCAATTTCTGCTAAAACGAGGAGGCTGAACCTGTAAGAATTCCTTCACCGTTTGCATAGATTTTGCTTTATCCTCCATTTTCTTTAATACCTCTTCTGCCTTAACTCCAAATAAAACATCCCGCTGCAAAGCTGCATCTAATAATTCTGCTTTAACATGATCTGGTAAAGTCTGCTCTTTTAACCAAGCATGTCTTCTAATGACAGACCCTGTAACTGCAGCTCTACAGGAGGCCTCTAAGGAATCAAAACCACATTGTAAAGTATGTTTTCCCACTTGTTCAGCTGCATGCAATAAATCCTGCATTTCCTTATAGTTAGGAAGATCTGAATTTGGAAGCATTTTTTGTTTCAACTGAGACATCAAATATTGCTGGTATTTAAGCATGTGAAACTGGCAATTTAAAGCTCTCATTGCTAAAGCTGCAGATGTACACACTTTCTTCCTCCATCTGTCTAATGCTCTGGAATCTCTGTCAGAGGGGGCTGGATTTTTTTTTGTAGAGGCCGTTACTCCTTTGGGACCCTGGGAAATGGTTTCAGGGTCAGCAACAGGGCTTTTATAAAGGAATTTGTGTGAGTCAGGGACTATGTAGTATCTTCAGAATACACCACAGAAAATTGGTCCCATTGAAGGCGAACAGCTGAGGTACCAGGACGGATTGAATAAAGATGGATTAAAGCCACTTCTGTGTCTTCCTCTGAATTTTCTGTGGTGTATTCTGAAGATTTTGAGGTTTGGTTTCTTGACTATGTAGTATCTGTTTGGTTTAACTGGAGCAGGAGGTAAAGAATCAGGATTTAAACTGGATTCAGAATAAACATCATCCACAATATCTAACACTGGCGGAATAGCAAGGGGTCTGTGTTGAGGTAATAAAAGGAAATCTCTGAGCCTTTTCTTGGATTCTGAGTAATCCTGGCCCTCCCAATGGAAATGCTCCCGCATGGTATGTAAGGCTTCCCCAAAGGAGTAGTCCTCTGGTGGAGAGGCTGAAGGAATAGATTCCTCAGCATCAGAATCCTCATAAGGGGGGTAAAGAGTATCCTTGGTCTGAGGATGAATCTGAGGAGATGGACACCTGGTTGGATGAGTCATAGTCTGCATCCTGTCTAGGCCTTTTTTCAGGGGGAGGGTGGGACCCCTTAATTAGAGTAATTAGGTCTTCGGCCATTTTGAGCATCTGTTACTTAGGCATGGAGGCCTGTCCTGGTGAATGTTGAAGTTGTTTCTTTGTTTTAGGTTTAACTGAAGATTTAATTGTTAACTGAGTAGGCCTGAAAATACCCTCTGAAGCTGTGGGTTGTTCGGCTACCCCGGAGCCCTCTGAAGGGATAGCCTCGGTAGGCCACAAGTATGATGTATCCAAAGGCCCAGCCATCTCCACATGGGAGTCAGAGGCGGCCTGTGGTTCCAAAGAAGCGGTCATCAGGGGCTGCGAAGGTGCCTCGTTGAAAACTGGAGAACCGGCGACTGGCCTAGAAGAGGCTTCGTCGTCAGTTTTGGGCCTCAGATGCCTGTCCTTGTCTTTGTGTTTTTTGTGTAACCCGGTCGTCGGAAGCTCCGACGGCATGGTGTAATCTGAATTTTCTGCCAAAATAATGTCGGGCAAAATCAAACAGACGTTTAATAGTGCGCTTGTTAAACCTAGCACAAAACCGACAACCTGTTACGTCATGGTCTGGGCCTAGGCATGGGATACAATAGGAATGGAAATCATTATGAGATATTTGCTTCCCACAAGAAATACAATTATTAACTTTTACTGACATCGGTCTGAGGCAAGAAAAAGTTTCCCCAACGGGGTACTTAGCTTTGTAGAAGACTTCAGTTCTGGATTCGGAATGAAAATCTCAGGAGTTGGCCGACTGGCACTTGCGAACTGCTTTTGCATCGGGCACCGTGCAGCAAGAAAGACTGAAGAAAACGGCATCGGCTGCATTTATATACCCCTGGCGCACTGACGTCAGTGAAGAAGTGACAGCAACCGACGCCGGACCAAGACTTTGGAACTCGGGCCGACTGCGGGACCGCCTGACGGCAGGATAACCCAAGTGTAATGACTGCAGCAGTGTAACACGATGAACATCTATACATTTCTTGGCATTAATCTTGAGCCCATGGCTCTTGCACCAGGCAATTGTTTCTGTAAGGCCCTTTCGTAGAATATCCACATCATTTGGGGATTCAATAATGGCTCCCAGTTTGCAATCATTTGCAAACTTTTTTAGCCAGAGTCCCTTAATGTTGGCCTGTACTTCAGAGAAGTAGATGCCAAACAAGAGTGGTCCCAGGACTGAAAGCGGAGGTACTCCACTTGTCTAGAGCTGGATTTGGAGTCTGCTACTTTTACAGTCTGGGTTTTGTCAGTAAGCCAGTGGGCAACCCATTGAGTGATGTAGGGATTTATGCCCAGCTTAGTAAGTTTATCTATGATTCCAGAGTGGGGGATGGTGTTGAAGGCCTTGGCGAGGTCCAGATAGGCTGTGTGGACCACCTTACCCTTGTCCACAGCTCTGGAGACTGATTTGAAGAAGTTAATCAGGAGACAGAATCAAAGTCAATCAGATTCAGGAGACAAGATCGGCCCTTCACGAACCCAAACTGGATGCTGTCCAGTGTTTGAAGTTTGCCAATGTCTTTGTTTATAAGTTCCATGACAATGCATTCCATGCCCTTGCAGATCAGGCTCGTCAAGACTGATGGGACGGTAGTTCCCGGGATCCAAGGTGGATCCCCCCTTGTGGAGTGGGATAACTGTAGCTGTGCGCCACTCAGTAGGCACGAAGCCTGAGGTGAGGCTATGATTAAACATGATACTTAGGTGATGTGCCAATTCATTTTGTAGTTCATGTAAGTACACAGCCCGGGAAGTCATCTGGTCCCATGGATGCTGTATTCTTAGCTTTGGAGAGTGCGGTTTCTACCTGTGTGGCTGTGATTAACGGAATTTGGCAATCTTTTGGTATTGAGATGGGCCCTTTAGGGGGTGAGAGGGGCGTGAAGTTGGCACTAAATTGATCTGCCAGGATATTGGCAATATCCTTGGGATCAGTATATTTAATGCCATTCTGTTGTAGCTCAGAGCAGATCTGAGCATTGCCATTCAGATTCTTGACATAACTATAGATTGCCTTGTGGTTGTCTTTGGAATCTTTGGCAACTTTATAATTTGTGGAGACAGGCAAATATTTGACACCATTACAAGAACAAAGATGACCCTGAGCAAAGCAGAATGGAAGGAAATGCTGCTGTTATTGGTAAGTCGTGAAGCAGATTAACCACCAGATACGCAAGCTAGGATTTTATGAGAAGGACAATGGAAGCATTGGCACTTCCTTATACAATACCAAGATTAATCAGAAGGATATATGATGGACTGGAGGCAAAAATCAAAGTGGGAGGGTTCCCCTCTGACAGGTTGAGTCTCAACAGATGAACCAGGCAGGGGTGTACTCTAATACTTTTGTTATTTATGTTACATTCAGAACCACTGGCAAAAAGTAAATAAGGGAGGATATAATTGGTGTGGTGTTGGTATTATTTGCAGATGATATTATTTTGCACCTGATGGAACCAGAAAAAGACATCTCAGTGGAATTTTCTGAGACAGCTCGAAGTTTTATGGGATACAACATTAATGAAGCTAAATAGCTATAAACTATGTACGCACACATACATTGGTCCAGCAACACCCACATTTATGGGGACATGAGAAAATGAAGTATTTTGGAGTACGGATTAAAAAGGATTCAGTTATAGTAGCTAAGGATATGTGGGAAGAGATAAAACAAAAGATATTAAAAGTGAGAAGCTGGAAGCTCTTGCTTATGAATATGGATAGCAATAGAGAAGCAAAAATATTTTTTGTCCCTTTACTTTTACACACAGGTCAGGCATCAACCAGAGGAGAAGCTGAGGACAGTAAAGTGTTGAAGGATTTTATTTGGGAGGGTTACAGGGCAAGAGTCAAGTGGGAAAGTTGATCCTCCCAACAGAACAATGAGGTTTAGGATTACCTGACTTAAGATATTTCAAAGCTGCACAGTTAAGGCTCTTACGCATAACACAAGCAGAAAGCTACAATTAAAAATGAAAAGAGATGGTGATGAAGCAAGGGGATAATTCCAGAAATATGGAAAGAATGGGATTTTGGATGCAGATCCTTAAGGAGAATAACAGTCATACCCGTTTATTATTCATAGAGTAGCAGAAAATATACTCAGAATTAAGCAAACATGAGAAAGGAGATACTGCCAAAGGGGATGACTGCAATTAGGGATACAGAGAATAGACAACACGGGGGTGAAATTTACTGGAGGAAGCTGGCAAAGGAACTAAGGCACTGGGAACAAATAATTTAGAGAAGGAAAGAGAACAAGACATTTGGACTGCAGGGCAAGTGATTGTCTATATTATGACAGGGAAATCCTAAATTAAAGATCTGGTCTGTGGTCAAGTTTTTTTTAACTGAATATAGAATACAAGCTGCAATTAAAAAATGGATAATTAGAAGGGCATATAAAGTACTACACAATAACTATAGGAATCAGTCAGAAAAGATTAAGACAAGATAGACATGTAATTCATAAAGAAACAATGGGAGGACATATGTATGGCTCCTAAATATGCAACAGTGTCTAGAAGACTTAGGATCTCTGCTTCTAAGTGTTTGCATAGATACTTTTATACCCCAAGCAGACTCCACAGAACTTTTCCCTGCTTGATGGCAAATGTTGGAGGTGTGATGGGGAAGAAACAGGTAAGTGGAAACATATGTTTTGGGAGTGTAATGAGTTACCAAACTAAGAATTCCCTACAGAGTACTCTGTCAGGAATACCGGGTGAGCAAATGAGTAAGTAAGGAAATTATTTTTTGAGCTGGGATACAGGATCTGAGCTGCCTAGACACAGTAACTTTTAGTTATGTACTCACCATAACTTCAGATGTTTGGGATCCATCTCGCCTACATTCTGAACTGATGGGTTCGGAGCCGATCCCTCGGCTCCGACTCGGCACGCTTATGCTATAGAGCGAGGCCTCTAATTGGCTGAGCTATCTTTATCCCAGGATGCACCACCACTAATCCCCCAGATCTTGTTTGTCCGCATTCATGCACACATGCACAACTTGGTTATATAACATTGTTAGATGTTTCAAGATGAAACAGGATTCGGACCTTCTGATATCCTCTGATCTCCAAGGAAGGGGGAAGGAGGGTGGGTTATTAGAATGTAGAGATGGATCCCAAACATCTGAAGTTATGGTGAGTACATAACTAAAAGATGTTATGTGATCCTATCTCGCCTACATTCTGAACTGATGGAACAGCGTCCCTAGCACCTAAATCCCGGGTGGCTCATTGGAAAACACTCCTGAGCACTGTGGAACCAAATGAAGCTCATCCTTTAGATGCCACATCTAATTTGTAGTGGGAAATGAAGGTGTGCGGGGAAGACCATGTAGCCGCAGCACAAATGTCACTAATAGCAAGCTTAGAATGAAATGCTACCGGAGTAGCCATAGCCCTTGTAGAATGAGCCTTGACAGAGGTGGTAAGCTCTTTGTTAGAATAAATATAAGCTTGAGTAATACAGTCCCTGATCCATTTGGCAATAGTGACCTTTGTGACAGCGTTGGCCAATTTGTTATCTGCAAAGGATACAAACTGATCTGTTTTCCTTGTTTGTTTGGTCCTATCTAAATAAAAACGTAACTGTCTGTGGACATCTAGTGTGTGGAATATGAACTCCGCTTTGTTAGAGTATTTTGGGAAAAAAACTGGAAGCTCTAACGATTGTTGTAAGCATAAAGTAGAACAAACTTTAGGAACAAAGGAAGGATTTGGTCTGAGGGATACTCTGTCTTTATGAAAAACCAAGTACGGGGGTTTCACTGACAAAGCTTGAAGCTCAAACTCTTCTGGCAGAAGTAATCGCCACCAGAAAGGCTGTCTTCCATGATAGAAACTTTAGATCACAGGTAGCTGCCGGTTCAAAGGAGAAAGAAGTCAAGGCGCGTAACACTATATCGAGATCCCATGGAGGTGCAGGATGAGAAATCGGAGGTCTTAATAGAGCAGCACCTTTCAAGAAGGTCTTACACAATCTGTTGCTCATTAAAGGTGGGTCTATGGATTCGTGAAAATTAGAAATTGCTGCCAATTGTACTTTGATGGTAGAAACTGAAGAGCCTCGATTGAAAAGAGAGGTCAGAAATTTTAGTACTTCTGCCACGGGAATAGAAATGGGGTCCAGGCCCCGGAGTTGAGCCCAAATAGCAAACCTTTTCCATTTGCTAGAATACAGTTTCTTTGTAGCAGACTTATGGGCTGAAGATATGTGCACAACATCTGGATCCAATGTATGACTCCTGACTATCGTTGGAAGAGGAGGAGCCAGGCCGTCAATTTTAAGGTGTGTAGGGACTGGTGGAATAGTCCCGACTGATGAACCAGTAGGTCTGGGACCTGGTCCAGGAACCATGGACCTTCCAGAGCATGTTTCCGAAGATAGGGGAACCACACTTGACGAGGCCAGTAAGGAGCAATTAAGATCATTTTGCTCCCCAAGAGAGATGCCTTTTGAATCACCCTGGGGAGGAGAGGAACTAGAGGGAAGGCATAAAGCAAGCCGGTGGGCCAAGGATGGACTAATGCGTCCATGGGGCTCTTCCCCGGAGCCGGGTTAGGGAGAAAATTCTTTGCACTTGCATTCAGAGGAGTCGCAAGAGGTCGCAACACGGAACTCCCCATTCGCTGAAAATCTGACTTGCAACTGTCATATTCAGAGACCATTCGTGAGGAGAGAGGATGGTTCTGCTCAATCTGTCGGCTATGACATTGGACTTGCCCGGTATGTGAGTAGCCACTAGGAAGCGTTTGGTCGAGACTGCCCATTCCCAAACTCTCATGGCTTCTCAGCAAAGAGGATAGGATCTGGTCCCTCCCTGTTTGTTCAGGTACCAGACAACTGACATGTTGTCTGAGTGAACAGCAATTACGCCCTGAGGGAGATAATCGTGAAGGGCTTGAAGGGACAGGAGTACTGCCCTCATTTCTAGGATGTTGATATGAAGAAGAGTCTCTTCCGGGTGCCATTTGCCTTGGACTGACCTGCCCAGGGAATGCCCCCCCCACCCCATCTGGGAGGCATCCGTGGTCAAAGTGGCCGCCGGAGGAGGAAGAACAAAGGGTCGTCCCTGATCCAAATTGGAGGGCACTAGCCACCAGCGCAGGTCCCATTTGCAAGATTCCGTGATCCACATGAGGTGATTGAGAGGGAGTTCCTGAAAGGACCACTGAGTTGAAAGAAGCCACTGGAGGATTCTCATGTGCAACCTTGCCAAGGGGACTAGAAGAACTGTGGCAGACATGGATCCCAATAGCTGCAGGACCATTCTGGCTGGGGCTTTGGACCTGGGAAGTAAGGCTCGAACTTGATTTTGTATGGTTTGAATTCTGTCTGTAGGTAGATAGACCCGCATTTGGTTTGAGTCTATCTCTACCCCTATGAATCTTATTCGTTGAGATGGCCGCAACACAGACTTTGGCCAATTGAAGGTGATTCCAAGGGAATTGCCCAGTGATATAGTGGCTTGTAGGCTCTGAGTAGTAGATGTTTGGAGGTGGCAGTTAGGAGCCAGTTGTCTAGATACGGAAACACCTGGAATCCTAGACTTCTCAGGTGAGCAGTCACTACTGCCAAGCACTTGGTGAACACCCTGGGGGCTGTGGTGAGACCAAAGGGCAGCGCACAGAACTGAAAATGACTGCCTCCTAGGCTGAAGCGCAGATGTCTCCTGGACGCTTGATGTACCCTGATATGATAATACGCGTCCTTGAGATCTATGGAGCACATCCAAACACCTTTCTCCAGCAATGGGAGAATGGTTTGTAGAGTGACCATTCGAAACTTGGACTTTCTGACTGAACGGTTTAGGATGCTGAGGTCCAAAATGGGCCTCAAGTCCCCGGTCTTTTTTGGCACCAAAAAGAATCTTGAGTAAGTCCCTAATCCGATCTGGTCTGCGGGGACCGGTTGGATGACTCCTTTTTGCAGCAGCTTTGAAACTTCTGAGGCTGCGGTATCCCGTTGACTGGGTGGCGGGTCCGGGATTTTTTTGGACTGAGGGGGGGGGGGTGAGAGAATGGGATGGAGTAACCTCCGGCGATAATCCGAAGCACCCATCGGTCCTGAGTGATCCCTTCCCAGGCCTTCAGGTGCTTCGAGAAACGACCCCCGACTGGCTCTGGAGCAGCACAGCCGGGCAATCCCTCAGGGACTATGAAAGGCTGAAGAGCCATGAAAGGACTCGCGGTCTCCAGTGTTGCGAGGGCCTCTGCCGCCTCTGGGACGGCGTCTTCCGATGAATTTCCTCCTCTGCCTCTGGAAGGGGAACCTTCCTGCTGAGAGTGGTAAGGCTTCTGAGATCCTCGGAACCACATCTTCCCTCCTCTTTAGCCTTGGGATAAGGCCGAAAGGGAGTGGAAAATCGTGCCCCTACGGCAGTCAGAGTCTTACCCTCCTGTTCCCAGTGGGTTAGTGTGTCTTTTACCTTGGGTCCAAACAGGGAGGACCCATCAAAGGGGCCGGAAAATGAAGACTTAAAGGCCTCCGCGAAATGACACAGGCGGAGCCAGGCTTGTCTCCATAGAGCAATGCCTGTACCCGCTCTACTCGCCCCTTCGGCCGCATACGAAATGAGCCTCATGGAAGAGTTCGAAATGGATGACATTGTAGCCAGCTGAGAGCCAACCATCTGGGCCAGCTCCTCAGGCAGGTTACCCAAGAGGGTATCGGATAGCTCCTTAATCAGATCCCTCTGAAATCTGGTAAATGCGCCAGGTAGTTCAAGGACCTCAGTGTAAAGGCCGCTGAACTAAGGGTGCGCTTTCCGCATCGATCCATGCTCCTAGACTCCTTATTAGGAGGATGGACGGACGAGAAGCCTCTGCTACATCTTGCTGGGTAGCAGATGCCACCACCAAAGCATCTACACCCACACCTTTAGTAAGGAACTCTATCAGGGGCTGAGAAATTTGTTGGACAAGCAGGCACCGGTTCCACAGAGTCTGGGTGTTCCACCCTTCGACAGATCAAATCCAAGAGCTCGTCAAGGGCGGAGACACCCAGGAGGCGGAGGGCTGAGCCCCAAGGCCTTCAGAAACACCGACTCATCAGCAGAGGGAGGTTTGGACTGCCAGCCGCCTCTGTTTTAGGGCTTCTAGGATGTCTGCAAAGGAGACATCATCCGAGGATGACTTAGGGGACCCCTCTGCATCATCGAGATCAGTGTCAGATGTCAAAGACTCATCAGGGGAGTCAACGTGCTTCCTCTTGCACGACCTTTTCCTGGGGGGTTCTTCCGAAGAGGCTTCAGAAGGACCTCCAGGAGGGGGAGAAACCCCAGCGGGGGTTACCTGAGGCCCAGGGGCTCCGCTGTCTAAAGACAGCGGACTGCCAATGACCCAGTCTCCATATGCAGGAGGTAGCTGGGGAAACCGTGGAGGTAGCCAAGGAAGATTTGGCTAAAGCTCCTCATAGCCCTGAAGGCGGGACCACCAGAATCCTGGGAGGGTCCCACCTCCGTGGCCACGACAGTGGACGGTACTCCCGCCGCCGACGCACCAAGAGGGAGACTTGGGACCGAGCATCAATCGAAGCCTCCCCAGGGCGAAGGAAGAAGTCCGTGTACTGAACTCCGACCCAAGAGCCGGAGTTGGAGCAAGGGTCGGGCCCGACCCTAACACCTCCACAGGTTCCACCAGCACCGGCTCCAACGGTGCCGAAGCTGTTGGAGGAGGAACCACAGTATGGGAGTGAACCATCGGCTCCGAAGCCAAATGGGCTGGAGCCAAAACTAGCTTTGGAACACCGGAGACTGGAAGAGTCGAAGGAGCACCCTGTCGATGTCCGAATCAGACATCTTGGATGACCTAGAGGATACCGATCGGGCCCGAACCGATTTCTCCATCGGCTCCGAAGGGCTCGGGACCGGCTCGAAAGGACTCAACAACTATCGGCCCGAGGAAAGTTTCAAGGAAATTTCCCTCGGTGCCGATAAGGACTTCGCCCGAGGGGAAGAGTCTGAGCCGACCCTGATCGGCTCCAATATCAGTGGAGCCGATGAGGGTGACCGCCTCGATGCCCCAGACCTCGGCTCCGAAACCAGAGGGGTCGAGGCTGGAGGCATTGAGGCAGACCATTCCGTACTCAGCTCTTAAGTCCGTCGAGCCGATGGTGAAGTCTGCTTAGATTTTTTAGCGGTCGGTTCCGACTGACTGGTCGGAGCCGACGCTTTTTTCTTTTTAGAAGGAGACGGAGAGGAAGATAAAGCCTCCTCGAAGAAAGGCTTGATTAATCCCTTGAGGATTAATTTGTTTTTCCTCTCCTGGAGGACTCTGGAAGAGAACGCGTGGCACACACTACACGACTCCTGTAAGTGCTTAGCACCTAAGCAATAGACGCACAAGGCGTGGTCGTCCGTTATGGACATTTTAAAACCACACCTCGTGCATTTCTTAAACCCGGAGGGTTTGTGCTCTTTAGACATAACTGTTTTAACCACAGAACTTTCTTAAGTGAAGAAACACTAAATTTAGCCAAAGACAAAGTTGAATACAACAACTTCAACAAATTCAAAATATATATATATTTTTTTTTTTTTTTTACACACTAAACAGATAAACAGACAAAAAGATAAAAGACCCTCTAACTTAAACGGGTGCTTGACCCAAGAAAGATGTACAACCAGCAAAGCAACAGGGGAAGGCCCCTCTAACTAAAACGGGAAACCTTCCCTGACTAAAAAAATCACTAATTTTTTAACGAAAATTCACCAAACACACTGATATGACAATAGCTGTTAGAACAGCTTTTGGGTTCAAAAGAAGGAAATTTGAGACAGGAAAAGCCTAAATAAATAGTACTTAGCCCAGCCAATGTTGAGACCACGTCTAAGCTTGATAGCGGCACACGAGATCTGGGGGATTAGTGGTGGTGCATCCTGGGATAAAGATAGCTCAGCCAATTAGAGGCCTCGCTCTATAGCATAAGCGTGCCGAGTCGGAGCCGAGGGATCGACTCCGAACTCATCAGTTCAGAATGTAGGCGAGATAGGATCACATAACATCGCTTTTTTAAGTTTATTTCTATTGGCTGCCAAAAAAGCTATTATTAGTAAATGGAAATCAAAATCTAAACCAAACATACTTAAAGTAAGGAATATTGTAACAGAGATAAAAGATCAGGAAGTGGGATCTTTAGAAAACGGCAGGAGTAAATTACATACAAAAAAGGAAACTGTGGGAACAATACACGGAGAAAAATATTTTGGAGGAGGAATGAGGTTTAAGAGAAGGCACAAACTGAATAATTTATGTAATGTTGCTAAGGTAATACATCATATATATTACTATATATCCTATGTTTGTAAATAGGGACTGGATAATATGATTTGGTTATTGCTATATAGATGTATGCTTGCCTAGGTCACAAGTGATAATTCAATAAAGGTGTTAAAAAACCTTCCCTAATCTCAAAGGCCTCTAAAGTCACCTAACGGCAGCACTGCTACTCAGCTATCACTAAAATACATACAAACAGCAACACCAAACATCTCACATAAGCCTACACACAATGGTTCCCCAAGACCAAAGCCCTTTATGTAAGCATATACTTTACCTAACACTCTGTCATTGGGGACTCCCTTGTGCTACACACAGATGCCCCACTCACCAAGTCAGATAAAAGAGAAGATGATGGTTAGTTGCTTGTCTGCAGCTAGATATAGTAGTTCACTTGGAGTATCGGTCACAGACAGGTACCAGCTTGCAATGAGCAGCATTCTACCTTCACCAAGGATGATGCCACAGCATGAACATAAAATGGCTGATTTTCATAACTGGTTTAGTTTCTGGTGTCACTCCAGGGGGATTCAATATTGGTCAGCATTAGAGGACATGGTCAACAGACCACGTTGCTTTACCAAGGATGAGCTGCACCTGTCCACCCACACCCTTCAAGCTCTCTTCACTTTGGAGAATGTAGACATCTATACCATGACAGACTTTGTTTAAAGCCATAGAAGTACTTGGATAGTGCAAAGCTACATAGCCTTCCATACATTTTAGACCAACAGCAGCACAGACTGGGGCCAAAGGTGGAGGTGTCGCAGTTTACATCAGCAACACACATACCTCCAACATTGGTTAAACAGGATGATACCATGGAGCTAGTCTAACAGCAATTCACCAAAGATGAAGTCCCTCACCATATCATGGCTAGCTACAGGTCACAAACTATATATACCCTTAGAGTCACACAACTCCCACCTAAACCTATTAGAGGCAATCACCATCCAACAAAACACTTTATTCATGGATGACTAACTACCCCTCTACAGACTGAGAAACTTACACTGCCTCAAAATCACAGGCACAATGCCTCCTGGACATTATTAACACAAGTACCCTGGAAGAGATGGTGCGCGCTCCAATCAGAGGATCAAAAATACAGGATCTGGTACTCACCAACATGGGAGAGCATTGCATCTCTCATCACTTTCTAACGAAAGAGGTCAGATCAAAAAGTTCTCTCCTTTGTAGTAAAATCCAACCCAGAAAACCCAGCTAAACCAGTAACAGTTAGGAACTATGCCAAAGCAAACTACATTCTATTAACTGACAGTCTGTCAAAATTCAAGGCTCCACCCGAGACCACAACTAACTATGCAGAATTATACAGAGTCCCTATACAAACTTGTGAAAGGCTGCATGTATGCTGTACCTACCAGAAGTAAACCAAAACCAGATAACAAAAACAGACCTCACCAGTGGAATCCTCACCTAAATGAGGATATATAATACAAGAAGAAAACTCATGGCCAAAATCAGGAAGAGCAACTCCCTTAAAGAGAAGTGCTCTCTTATACAACTAAACAAGAAACTAAGAGGTCCAACTAAAACCAATAAGGCTGACTTCGAGGTCAGGATAGCCTCACAGGCTAAAGACACTCACAAAGCCTTCTTCAGCTAGGTCTGGAACCTTAAAAGTAAAACATATCAGTGTGGTGAATGGTACCCACCTCCATCAATCAGGGTGACATAGCAAATCCACTGGCTGTTAAATTCAGCTCAAACTTCATCCCCACTCACCCCAGCTCCAACAGGTGAAATCCTCTCCAACATACTACTCCCAACTATTAGGAGGGACCAGGTGCTGGCAGCACTCACTAAAGCCACGAACATTGCTTTCACAGGTCCTGACAACATCCCTAGTTGCCTCTTGAACAGCTTAAAACATGACCTATCAGGACCACTTGGGGTGCTCCAACTACAGCCTAGAAACAGGCAATGTTCAAGGTGAATGGAGAAGTGCAACAGTCACTGACAATAAACTATATAAAGTACAGTTGTGTACCTACCACAAATGTAGATGTTCGAATGTATTCACTGCTGCAGTCATTACACTTGGGTTATCCTGCTGGCAGGTTACCCGCAGTCGGCCTAAATTCCAAAGTCCTGGTCCGGCATTGGTTGCTGTCGCCTCTTCCCTGACGTCAGTGCGCCAGGGGTATAAAAGATGCAGCAGACGCCATTTTCTTCAGTTTTTCTTGCCCCAGATGTCAGGTGCCCCCAAAAGGGTAGGCTAAAAAACATTGCTTATAAAAGCATGCACTAAAATAAACAATACCTTCACCTACAAGCAAATACACCACATAGGTTGTATAGGATAGAGAAGTACAGATAAGTCCCAGCAAAGAAAGGGGGATGGTGGGTGGGTAACCTGGACTGCAACAGTGAATACACTCGAACATCTACATTTATGGTAGGTACACAACTGTACTATGTTCATCGTGTTTCACTGTTGCAGTCATTACACTTGGGTTGAATCCCAAAGCTGAGGTTGGGCACCTGGGTCTGAATAGAATTAGGAGTGGCTATAAGGCCCTACAGAACTGCAGTGGCAAAACCTGCTCTGGATTTAGAGTAAAGAGGTAAGTGGTAGTGCTTAGTAAAAGTGTGCACTGAAGTCCAAGTTGCAGCCTCCAAAATATCCTTGGTTGGTACTCCTCTGTGGAAGGTTGCTGAGGTGGCTGCTGCCCTGGTAGAATGTGGTCTAATGCCCTTAGGCACTGACTTGCCATGTTGTGAATAGCAGAACGAATGCAGTGTCCTATCCATTTTGAAATAGTCTGCTTTGAGATAGCCTTTCCTTGTGATCCTGCAGCATATGCCACTAAAAGTTGCTCAGTCTTTCTGAAAGCTTTAGTTTTGTCCAAGTAGAAGCGTAGCTGTCTGTGTATGTCCAAAGAATGCAGAAGTCTCTCCCCTTTATTCTGTGGGTTTGGGAAAAAAGTAGGCAAATGAATTGTTTGGTTAAGAGCCACACTGGACATTACCTTAGGCATAAATGTTGGGTTTGTCCTTAGAGAAATTGTCCGGATGGAAGATAATAAAAGGTTCCACAGCCATTAACGCCTGTAACTCTGAGACTCTTCTTGCTGAAGTTATTGCTAGGAGCAGAGCTGTTTTCCATAAGAATTTTATCTCAGCTGTATTGGCTGGCTCGAAAGGAGGCAGTGTGAGTTTTTCCAAGACAAAATTGGAGGTCCCATGCAGGTATTGGTGCTCTCTTTGGAGGTCTTAGGTTTTTGGCCCCCCTGAGGAACTGCCTAAGCAATGGATGTGAAAAAATAGGTGGGTCTGTATTGCAATGAGCTGAAATGGCAGAGGCATGGATCTTAATTGATGAGAAGGATAGGCCTTTGTCCAGCATCTCAGTTAGATATTGTAAAATCTGAGGAATATTTGGAACAAGCGTGTCAATTCCTTGTGCCTGGTTCCAAGCACAGAATCTCTTCCATTTTTCTGCATTAGATTTTCTGGTGCTGGGCCTCCTGGCCTCCAAAATAACATCCATAACCACTTTAGAGAGAGGTATATTCTGAATGGTTACACTATCCGCCATGCAGCTAGATTTAGGGTTCTGAGTTGGCTGTGCAGGATCTGATTGTTTTGTTGGGTCAGTAAATAAGGAATTTGAGGCAATGTCCAGGCTGGGCCTTGGGACAAGCTTAGGACTGGGTACCAGTGTTGGCGTGGCCAGTCTGGGGCAATTAGTATAATTTGTGGCTTCTCTTGTCTGACCTTTAGGAGTACCTTGGGGAGGAGAGGCAGTGGAGGAAAGGCATATACTGCAAGGTTGTTCCAGCTGAATGACAAGGCATCCACTTTCCATGCTTGTTTGTGATAAGTCCTTGTGCAGAATCTCTGAAGTTGGCAGTTGTGAGGGGAGGCAAAAAGATCCATGTCTGGGCATCCCCATTTCCTTGTTATCATGCTGAAGATTTGTGGACCTAGTTTCCACTCATGAGGATCCATGAGGTTTCTGCTTAGTCTGCCAGAGCATTTGTTTATCCTGGCAGGAATTGTGCTTGCAGGTGTACTTGGTAGGTCAATGCTGTGTTCCACAAAATCATGGCTTGTCTGCAGAGGGGGTAGGATGTGTGCCCCCCTGCTTGTTTATGTACCACATAACTTTGGTGTTGTCCATCTTTATCAGCAGCTGTCCTGGATGAAGTAGGTCCTTGAAGGCTGTCAGGGCATTTTGTACAGCTAGCATCTCTTTTTGATTGATATGAAGATGCCTTTGGCTTGGGGGCCATGTGCCCTGAATACATTTTCCTGCCATGTGGGCCCCCCCCAGGCATAATCTGATGCATCTGTTGTTGGTGTTTGCCTGGCTGTGGGTAAAGTGAATGGCTGTCCCTTGTTGTGGTGACAGGCCTGTGCCCACCATCGAAACTCCTGTTGCAGGCAGGGAAGGAGTGAAATTAATTATTCCAGGCTGTGGCAATGTTGAGTCCAAACACTTTTTAGATACCACTGTAGTTTCCTCATATGCAGTCTTGCATATGGAATTAGCAGAATGCAGGAGGCCATGTAGCCCAGAGCCTGCAGAATTTTTCTTGCAGATAACTGGGTCTTTGCTGCCAT
Source organism: Protopterus annectens (assembly GCF_019279795.1). Lineage (NCBI taxonomy): Eukaryota > Metazoa > Chordata > Ceratodontiformes > Protopteridae > Protopterus > Protopterus annectens. Next base: position 1,782,641,234 of record NC_056741.1, on the reverse strand, counting down.
GCTTTCGAAGTAAGAAGTCAGTTGCCTTTGTTTGTCTGGCGTGAAATAAGCCATCTGGGAAGTTCTATTTAAGCCTGCACCCAGGAATATTATCTCTTGAGAGGGTACTAGTTTTTGATTTCTTTTCGTTTTCTGTGTACCCTAGGCAAATTAGTAATCTTTTTACAAACGCCAGATGCTTTAGTAGAATGTCTTTGGTCTCTGCTTGAATAAGGCAGTCGTCCAAGTAGGGATAATTTTGAATTCTTCTGTCTGCAAAATGCAATTACTGGTGCCAGGCATTTTGTGAAGACCCTGGGCGCAGTAGATAAGCCAAAGGGTAGTGCAGAGAATTGGTAGTGCATTGAGCCAGCTATGAATCTGAGGTATCTTCTGCAAGAATTTCTGACTGGGACATGTAGGTATGCCTCTGAGTTCCAAAGTTAAAAGTAAAGTCTTCTTGCCCAGCATGGACAGAAGCTGCTGCAGAGTCAACATTTTGAATTTCGGAACGTCCAGAAAAGTATTTAGAATAGACAGGTCCAGAATTGGTCTCCATGCTTTGTCCTTTCGTGGCACTAAGAAAAGTCTGGAGTAAAATCCTGCTCTTGTTGTGGCACTGGCAGAATAGCCCTCATGTCCATGAGAGATGAAACTTGTTTTTGTGCCTCTGCCCATTGATTGTGTGGCAGGTCTGGCATACCTTTTGCCTTTGGAAGGGTGTGAAAGTGGAACCTGTAGCCCTGAGAGACTATATTTAGGACCCATTTGTCCTGGGTGATCGTGTGCCAATTTTGTGAAAAAAGTGCTATCTTTCCCCCCAAGGGTGCTGCCAAAAGATAAATTCTTGGCACTGGCAGAGGGAGTCATTGGGATCGTTTCCTATATGGCTGTGATTTGTCTTCTCCGCTTTTGGAGGTAGAAGCACCCCATTGTTTGGGCCTGTTGTCTGCCTCTAGGGCATCTGTATCTGCCTCTTTGTGGCCTGTCTGACACGGGAAAGGACCAATTCTTAGAAGGCCAGTTCCTGCTAAATTTGGGTGGCTGTACCTGTAAGAAATCCTTCACTGTCTGCATAAATTTAGCTTTATCCTCCATTTTTTTCAACACCTCTTCTGCCTTAACACCAAACAATGGATGTATCAATAATGTAATAAATAATTTTTCAATTTTTAACATGATCAGGCAGAGTCTGATCCTCATACCTTCTATTTTCAGAACTGCAGCGGCCCTGCAAGAGGAGGCCTCCAGTGAATCCATAACCACATTGCAAAGTGCAGTTCTTGTTCAGCTGCATGCAATAAATCCTGCAATTCCTTGTTCTCAGAACATTCAGAATTTGTCAACATTTTCTGTTTTAACAGACATATTAAGTATCGCTGATATTTAAGCATATGAAACTGACAATTTAAAGCCCTTACAGCAAAGGTAGCAGAAGTGTAAACTTTTTTCCCCCATCTGTCCAGTGCCCTAGAATCTCTATCTGAGGGAACAGGGTTTTTTGCAGTAGCAGCCTTGACCCCTTTGGGACCCTGAGAAATAGTTCCTGGGTCAGCAGCAGGGTTTTTATATAGAAATGTATGAGAATCTGGAACCCTGTAGTATCTGTCTGGCTTAACAGGTGCAGGAGGTAAAGAGTCAGGAGACAGGCCGGACTCTGAAAATACATCTACAATGCCTAGAACAGGTGGAATAGCAAGAGGTCTGTGCTGAGGTAGTAGTAGAAAGTCTCAGAGTCTTTTCTTAGAATCTGAATAATCTTGGCTCTCCCAGTGGAAATGCTCCCTCATGGTATGCAGGGTTTCCCCAAATGAGTAATCCTCAGGAGGAGAAGCTGAAGGAATAGATTCTTCAGCATCAGAATCCTCATAGGGAGGAAGAGTATCCCCTGCTTTGAAGAGGAGTCAGAGGAAATGGAAACCTGATCAGAGGAATCATATTCAGTAGCTTGCCTAGGCCTCTTATCAGGAGGGGGATGGGAACCCTTGATCAAAGTAATTAGGTCTACGGCCATTTTGAGCATCTGCTTCTTAGGCATGGAAAGTCTGTCCTGGAGAATGCTGTACTTGTTTCCTTGTCTTTAAAATGGTTTTAGTCTTTGTCTTGGATGCTGAAGTTGGCTTGATATAAAGCTGTGTAGGTCTGAAAACACCCTCAGAAGCCGATGCCTGCTCAGCGGCACCGGACCCATCTGAGGGATTAGTTTCCGAAGGCCCAATACCTTGAGTATCCAGAGGCCTAGTTATCTCCAAGTGGGAGTCGGAGGCAGTCTGTGGCTCTCAAGTAGCGGGTGTCAGGGGCTGCGAAAGCGACTCACTGAAAACCGGCGGCTGGCCTAGAAGAGGCTTTTGTCGTCGGTTTTGGACCTCAGATGCCTGTCCTTTTCTTTTTCCTTGCGCTTTTTATGAATTCTGGTCGTCAGTTGTTCCGACGGCATTACATAGTTAAACCTTCAGCCAAAGTAATGAAAAGCAAAATTGTACCGACGCTTAATAGTGCGTTGGTTAAATCTAGCACAAAACCGACAACTAGCAATGTCGTGGTCAGGGCCTAGGCAAGGAATACAGTAAGAATGAAAATCCTTATGAGGTATTTACTTCCCACAAGAAATACAACTGTTAACTTTTTCTGACATCGGTCTGGAGCAAGAAAAAAAAGTTTCCCCAACGGGGTACTTCGCTTTATAGAAGACTTCGGATCTGAAATTCAATTTCGAAAATCTCAGGAGTCGGCCGACCGGCACTTGCGAACTGCTTTTGCTTCGGGCACCGCGCAAGACTGAAGAAAATGGCGTTGGCTGCATCTTTTATACTCCTGGCGCACTGACGTCAGGGAAGGGGCGACAGTAACCGATGCCAGACCAGGACTTTGCAATTCAGGCAGACTGTGGGTAGCCTGCCAGCAGGATAACCCAAGTGTAATGACTGCAACAGTGAAACACGATGAACATCTATCAGTTTAACAAGCCTAATATGCAAAGCCATGAAGCGAATTATCATAGAAATGATATAAAAGGACAATGGTAACCTACACACACACTGAACCCATACCAGTTTGGCTTTAAGGGAAGGTCATACCTACTAAACCTGGTAGACTTCTTTGAGGGTGTCACCAATTCAATGGAAAGGGTAAAACAATGCATGCAGCATATCCTGACCTACCCAAGACATTCAATAAAATACCCCACTTAGGCATTGTTGACAAGCTCAAAGACAAGACCCAAGAAGTGTGGATTGGTGAGACCTCCATCAAGAGATCAGTCAACAGCAGAGTACCCAAGGGGCTCCATGCTGGGCCCTCTCCTATTTGGCACCTACGTCTAGGAAGTCAAAGCTAACTTTCAAGGCTTCTGGCTCACCAAGATTGCAGATGACTGTAAAATGGGAGTCATTAGAGATTCCCTCCCAAAACACCAACATCTTGCAGGAGGGTTTAACACAGACAAATGACTGGTGTTAAAGCCATGGCCTAAAATTCAATGCCAAAAAATGCACTATGATGCCCTTTGGGAAACTATTAACCTAAATTAATTACTCCATCTATAAAACACCCTTAAGGGTAGACCCAGTAGTAAGGAATGTGGGAACGTATGCAGAGAGCAATCTGGCCTTTGACCAACACATAGGCAAGACAGTAAAAAAATCATGATATGTCATCCAACGTATAGGTAAGGGTATGGCATCCAGGTCCAAAGAAGTTATACTACCACTACTCGGCTCTTATCAGACCTAGTATTGAATACAATGCCTTCTTTGCTATGCTTGTTTTGAAAAAGTATTTCCTGACTCTTGATACTATCCAGCTGGATAGTACCAAGAGGCAGGAAATACTTTTTCACAACAAGAATAACCTTTCCTACTCTGCCATATTTCATCCAGTTAAGAATGACTGGACTGAAATTACAGCCACAACCAAAAAAACAATACAGCCAAATGAAACCTCTAAACTTTCTTTTTTTTCCCCATAATAAATATTTATTGTTATATTATTTTCATACACAAGTAAAAACAAACGTAACATTTTAAGAGAAAAAATATAAAACAAAAGACTACTAACTAATATCACTAACTATCACACCAAACAAATATACAATATTTACAAGAATGCTTCCATGTAAAACATTAAGAATAGAGAAAAAACAAAAAGTAGTTAATAACATTTCCAGTAATATACAGTTTAAATACAAAATTCTCTCCAAGCAAGTATATAAATGTGAATACCTTCAAGTTAAAAGTATTATGCTAATATAATATTAAATATCGGTTCCCAAATTTTTGGGTTATTAATGTTATTATTCGGACTTAAGAGTAGTTTATGAGCTAATATATGCCTTGTTGCCAAAACTCTAAAGTTTTCCCAAGATGTTTTAGATGGGTCTAACCAATTAGTGGCTATATAAAGCTTCATTAACAGAAAAATATTAATATATATGGTACTTTGCGATCTAGGGAGTTCTTTCGGAGGAATATGTAAAATCGTAAATTTCCATGACAATGTTGTACTTTGGTAACCCATCTTCTGAAGTTGAATCTTAAGGGAATTCCAAAGCTTATATATGCATTTACAGCTCCAGAACATATGAAGATCATCAGCCGGTTGATTTTTTACAGTATGGACAAATTGGAGAGTTTTTAGCATTAAATTTATGCAGGGTAAGGCGTGTATAATATGCATTATTCCATATCATCAACTGGGTATACATCAATTTTTGAAGAGAAGTAGATTTGATAGTCAGGTCAATTGCTTTTAACATATTACTTTTGTCTGTCACTAAAATTTTCTCTTCCCAATAGTTGGATAACAGAATTTTATCATGAAATTTAAAGTCTTTAATTAATTTATTTGTTGTTGTTATATATTTAATATCCTGTTGGAGGGCTTGCCACAACTCAAAGCATTTATTAACATTTTCATCTTCAGGTTTAAAATTTAAAAAGTAACTCCTAGCAAGTTCTCTAATTTGTCTCAAAATAACAAGATAATTTTTGGGTAAGTTAAATTCTTGTCTTATTTGATTGGCCGAGCGGTCCAGATATTTGTATATATCAATCAAAGTTAAATTAACTACTAGTGGAAACTGTTTAAGATCAATTAATTGTTCAATTTTAAATTAGGATTCCTATGAAATGGTTGAAAAACCATCATATACTGACCCAGATCCAAAAATTGAAATAAATCTTGTATAGATAATATGTTAGTTTTAATATGTTCAATAATCCCATAAATTTTCAAAGTATCTTTACCTAAAAAGGGTATTGCTTTAGGATTAATGTTTAACTTTAAAATATATTTATAATTCAAAATCACCCAAGTTGGTATCCACTTAATAGTAGTTGTATCATAGTTGGCAATTCTTAGAATTCTATTAGAGTTCACAATTAGGTAGTACAATTCGAAGTTAGGCAACTCCAGTCCTCCTTTATTTTTTGGGGTCATTAATTTATCATAAGATAACCTGTTTTTTTTTTGGTTCCCAAATGAATTTAACCAATTCTTTATGAATTTTTTTAAAGAATGTCTTCGAAAGTATTAATTGGGCTGACCTAAAATTATAGAGTAATCGTGGCAACACATTCATTTTAACAATTGAAACTTTTGCTAGTAGTGGCAATCGTAAATTTTTCCACCTCCCGAAATCAGAAATTATTTGGTGCCAAATTGTTTTAATGTTATTATTGTAGAAGTCTTTGTCTGTAGAAAACTCAATACCTAAATATTTAATTTTTTCTTTAAATGTTACCTGCCCAACCAAAGGCAATAACGAAAAAGGTTTAGGTGTCTTTAAAGGAAAAATATTGTTTTTTTCCAAGTTAATTTTGTAATTAGAGACTTCTGAAAAATCATTAACAGCCTTCAATAATTTGTCAGTGTCAGATATTGGAGATGCACGATAAATATTAAAATCATCCGCAAAAGCTGCCATTAAAATTTTAGTTCCATAAATTATTGGGACATTATGATAGACATTCTGCTTAATATACAAGAACAGAGGTTCAAGATAAAGATTAAATAGTAAAGGGGACAAAGGGCAGCCCTGGCGTGTTCCAGTTTTAATCTGTATTCTTTTGGAGAGGCTTCTATTAATGCACAGTGTAGTATAGGGATTACTATATAATATTTGCAACATTTGAACAAATTCATGAGATATATTAAAATAAGGTAAATTAGCAAACAAAAAAATTGTATCAACCCTGTCAAAGGCCTTCTGTGCATCAATTATAAGGGCATAGATATTAAGATTATTTTGTTTAGCATGTGTTATCATAGTATGTAATGCAAGAGTATTATCACTGGTTTGTCTACCTGCCATAAAATCCAGCCTGTTCTTTGGATATTATATGAGTCATGATTTTCTTCAGTCTAGATGCTATAATGGAGGTTAGAATGTTCATGTCTACATTCATTAATGATATCGGTCTATAATTATTGGGGTTTTGAGGATCTGAATTGGCTTTATGTATAAAAATAGTCTTTGAGGCATTAAGAGGAGGATCATTAATAGTATTCCTAATTATGTAGTTAAATATAACAAAGTATCTTACCAAAAATATCCGCAAACCTTTTATAAAACTCCACTGTCATCCCATCAGGACCTGGTGATTTGTGTGATTTCATATGTTGAATTGTATATACTAAGTCTTCTTCAGATATCGGTTTAACTAAATCATTTTGAATATCCTCTCCTATTTCTGGAAACTTAATTGATTGTAAAAATTGTTCATAAATTCTATGCAAGGACATATCCTTTTGCCCATCATAAATTTTTGTATATATTTTCTCAAAAATATTAATAATATCCTCGGTTTTAGAATATATTTTATTATTAAATTGTATTTCCAAAATTTGTAGTGTTGTTTTTGATTGATTAATGATCCTAGCCAACGCTCTCGATGGTGTTTGAACGTGATTAAAATATCTCGCTAACATCTTATATTCTTGAAATGTTAATCTACTATTTTGTATCAAGAAGAGATCCTTTTGACATTTAAATAGTTTTTTCTCTGTTTGTTCATTAAAATTCTGAATCTGTTGTTGATCCAATAATTTAATTTTCGTTTCCAAGTTTTGAATATCTTTATTTAGTATTTTTTTATAATAAGAGGCTTTTTGCAAAAGGATCCCTCTTATTTGTGTTTTAACTGTTGCCCATTCAATATCTGGGGCATATTGCTGCTTCTTTAGACTAACCAGCAAGTCTTTAAGGTACTTTGTAATTTCCTGTATTATTTCTTCCTTATTCAGCAGATCTGGATTAAGAGGCCAATTATAGCCTCTCTGCCGCAAGGTATCTTTTATCTCCTTAGCAAAACTCAGCGAAACTTTCGAATGATCTGATAAATACCGTGCATGTATAACAATTATAGGTTCTAAACTAATCAATGTTCTTGAAATCAGGAAGAAATCTATTCTGGACTACATTTTATGACATGGGGAATAAAATGTAAAATTATTTGTACTATTAGCATTGTTTAAATAGTGAAAAGGGTCATATATGTGGTGTTAATGGTGCATGCACAGCAACAGGTTCTCTCAGTTGGTTCTCCCTGTGGGGTGGTCTCTGTGGAGTTTGCATGTTCTCCATTTGTGCATGTTGTGTTTGCTCTCTGTTCGGTACCGTTTCCTCGTTTCCATTCAGAAATGCATACATTTGGAGCCTCCTCCCCTCGGCCTCTGAAAACAGGATATGTGGAACTACCTAGGACGACATTCCCCAACAAAATAAAAAAAAAAAATAAATAAAAAAATAAAAATATTTGAAAGTCTTCTTTAATATCATCCAGTGCCAATACTGCATGCTTATTAAATGCTTTGTGTGGACAAGATCTATCCAACTTCGGATTTTGATAAGCATTCCAATCACCTCCAACAATTACGTAGTATCTATCAAATTGTGTTAAAATTGAATACAGTGATGTTATGAATATTTGTTGATCATTACAAGGTGCATATATGTTTAAAAGTAAAATAGGTTTATCAAATAAGGTAGATGCCAGAATAACATAGCACCATCGTCCATCTTTATCTGCATTAGAATCTAAAATTTTGTCCTTATATTGGTCTTTAATAATTATAGCTACCCCAGCACTATTTGACTTACCTTCCGATGCTATTACGTCTCTGATCCACTTTTTTTTTTTTATATCAACCCGTTGATCATTCATTAAATGCGTTTCTTGCAGTAAAATAAGCCACACCTTAGCCTGCAACAATACATGTAACAATAGTTTCCTCTTCTTTAAATTCTGGACCCCTTTAACATTCCATGAATCTAATTCCCACATTACCAAGGTTGACTGTACAATAAAGGTTTTGGAGAGAAAAGATAAAAAAAAAAAATACAGTATATTCAAAACCATACATGATCTGGAAGCAATCGATATATCCTGTCCTAAACCGGTGCTTACCCACTCTAACCCCGGACCAGGACATATATAGGTCTTGTGTAATATAGAATAACAGAAGGTTTACGAAAAGAAACAAACAGGAAAACATCACATTATAAAATTTCAAACATGTTCCATAGTTGAGACCTATATAATCTAACTTAACTACGACAAAGCCTAAACTAAACATTCCCTAACAAGCACTGCATTGAGCTACATCTCCCCAATCAAGTATATTTAAGCAAATCAAATTAAAATACAATATTACAGTACATATGAAAATAAATTGAAAAAAAGGAAGTGTTAATATTTGGATTAGCTATCTATAGATAAACCGCATGCAGAGAGACACAAAAAAAAAAAAAAAAAAAAACATTAAAATATAACTCTATGTTAAAATAAATATATAGGTAAATACAGGTATCCCTGGTTATAAACCCACACTATCATAGTTTTATACTAAAGCAAACTACTAACTAACTAATATAAAATGCATTATCACTTTAACACAGTACATTATGAGCTATAATGAGAAGCATATTTATACAAACATTACTAAATCCCTGCACCCTATCTAAATAATATAACCACAAAATTCTACATAAACATGTATAAGAGAAACAAATAAAATATTCCTGTGTGCTTACTTTACCATACAACAGTGTTATTTTGAAGTTAAATTAATAAAAAGATGTTAAAACAGTCTCCTTTGGTTTCCCAAGCCTGGAAACCCTGTGAAATATTTGCGACAGGGGACCGCTTTTACAGACGGACTCCCGGAAGTGTCACAGCGAAACCTGCACCCACGACAGCATTTTAGGCACTTCCTGTCTTCCTCCTCGTCGAAAACACTTCGTAGAAGCCATAAAACGATGGGAAATGAACGCAGGTAATCAAGATAAGCAAAAACAAGCAGTTTTATTACTCTGGAAGAGGCCTAGAGCTTTTTAAACGCAAAGGATTATCCAGTCCTGGGAACACAGTAAAGTATGCATCCAATCTCAGCAGCATGCCAGTCTCAACAAAAGTTCAATTCAAGTCTCTGATACAGGTAAAGCCTTGAAACCTTTAAGAAACAGATTTTTTGCCTCATTTTTAGTGGAAATAGCATGTTTAATCCCATCCATTGTAAATATAAGCATATGTGGGTATTTCATTTGAAACTTAATTTGTTTGTCAATAAGAAATTTACAGTATGGAGACAAAGACAGTCTATCTTGTCTTACCTGTATGGGTAAATCCTGTGACATAGATATTTTATTATTTTTCCACATGATATAGCCTCCAGTTTGTTTTACAGTAGTAAGTATTCTGCTTACATCTTGATAGTTAAGTATTTTAACATATACAGGTCTAGGAAAGTTAGATGCTTGTGACTCCCTCAAAGCTCTGTGCGCTCTTTCAATAATAATTTGTTTCACCCCATCAGTCATTTAACAGCACTTCAAATATTTGTAATATGGATGGAATTAATTCATTATACTGAATAGATACTGGAATCCCTCTGAGAATAATATTGTTTCTCCTGAATCTTGCTTCTAAGTCCGTAAGCTTGTTTTGCATAGCCCGTATATCCACATCATGCAGATTAGTTTTCTTTTCAAGTAAAGTTAATTTATCCTCATTTTCAGAAATTCGAGCTTCCGTCTTGTCCATTCCATCAGCAATGGAGTACATGAGTTCCCAAATGTTTGTATTTGACAAGTCAGTTCTTTCAGAGCTTCTTGTATGGGTAACAGAGCATTTCTGATATCTTCCATGTTTAATGGTTGTTCAGATTTAGATTTTGTCCCTGATTTCTGTTGTTCCTGTATTTTAGTAATTTTTTGTCTTTTAGAAAATCACATCCTTTTCAGGTGGCTACAATTCCGAAAGTTTTGTTTTAGTAGTAGTTGTATCCATGTTTTTTTCCTCTTTTGAGATCTTATTTGAACACAAAGACTTGCAGTATAGAAAGCACACGGTTCCTTTGTTTACTTATCTCTGCAGAGCCAGCTAATCTGTTGTAATCCAGTGAAATATATTCCTTTTTTCCGTTTTTTCTTCTTAGTAGATAGTTAAGTGTAGTTGAAGTTATTTTATCGAAGATTTGATGTTAAAAGCTTTATATTGTCCACTCAGGGTTTAGATTTCCTCAGGTTAATTAGAGAGCTGCAGTTCAGCAGTGCTTACAGAACGGCAGCCATCTTTGAATCCCAAAACCTCTAAACTTTCTGATGTACAAGGATTAGCTCATCAAAATCATCTAATATGGCTCTGATTTAAAGCGACAGTATAATTAAGACATCAAGGCGACAGTATTACCTTAATTATTTATTTTGAGCAGGTAAGTGGTGTTGACCATACGGACCCTTACAACCTAGTTATTCAGCATGTCTCATAAAACCATTAACAAAAATTAAAAGCTCAGAATGATTCAAACACGTTAAGATACACGTTACTAAACCATGTAACACAAGAAAGGGCAGTAAAGAGTTTGTAAAGATATTCCATGTTTTAGACAAATATGAATTTGATGACCACAGATACATTTAGTAGGTGTGAATATGACTGTAACCACTGACTACCAGAATCATCACAATTTTGTGTGCATTTTGAAGGGAAGCCAAAGTTCACATATAGGTTCCTCTGAATGAAATGTACATGCAACATGTTTTTTTTACATGTTTTCCCATGGAAAAAAATAAAAATAAAAATTAGAAATTAAATGGCCAGTCCTTTGATGTGACTTTTGCATCAGTAGTTTATCACTAATAAGTTTTTCCTCATGCTGGTAGTATTTTGTCTACAGTTGCCCTACTTCCAATTTATTACTTGAACAGCAGCTGTCAAGAAGCCCTCAAACTTCTGTGCTACATGTGAAATACTATGCCGGTCCACTTAAACTGTTTATAGCAGTAATTACAAGCATTAAAAATACCTACACAGCTACATGAATAGAATGAAAACTGTATGAGATAAAAGTTGATGTATGTATCATCCCTGCCACAACATGAAGATGAACAAGTCTGTCAATGCACTTTTCATACAACTACTATAGCCTAAGGGAGGCTAGGTTTTGTCGGCAATAGCATAAAATATTTCTACAGTTCTGCATATATCTCTGGAACAGTGGACAATATGGCTATCAGTACTACTGGACTAGCTACCTAGACAAAACTGGAAATATTTTTGTAAACCTGCAGGAAAAAATTATCTTTCTACATTTAGAATGCAATGTGAAATTAGGTTTATGCTTGGAATTTTGATTTTTTTAAACATCCGTTAGCTTGGTGTGCCAACTGAGAAGAATCATTTTTCGGGGCAACCAGAAAGCATGTTCTGGTTAAGAGGTTTCCTTAGAGTTACAGAGCCTGCCTTTTTTGCTCTCCATGTAACACTTACTGTTATGTGATGCTCTTGTTTTCTTTCATAAATATTCTATGCTAAATGTTTCAAGACTCTGTAGGGACTTTACTTAAGGTATCTAATCATCAAAGGCTGTAATTAGATTCAAAATGCTTACTCCCTCTTATCTGGGATGCAGACCTTGGAGTTCATCACATTAAAAGGGGGCAGAACCCCATGCATGTGTGGTGGGGCTTTCAGCCCTACAGAAAACTGAGCAAGTCTCTTACTTTGCCTTCAAATTTTATTTGGCTGGAAGACTCTTGGTCAACTAACCCAGACACCCCCATTCTCTCCCAGGAACACTTTCCTACCATCCTGCAGTACCTCCAAGATTTCATCTAGGAGTTCCAGGACACAGCTGTAAGAGTAGTTCTAAGAAGATAAATCAAAGTTATGTACTCATCATAATGCCACCTCTGAGTGCTTGGGTACATCCTTTTTGACAAGTCAGGACTTTAGGGATATCCAAGCTCTAGTAACTTAGCCTGGGAAGGTTTCCACTGCCACAATAGTACAAATTCCGCCCCTGTACTCATAATGCTTTGCTTGGCAATCTCCTCTACAGATCTCTTGTGGTTTACACCTAAGCATACCAGTCAGCAATTATTCTCCTGGAAACCTGTCAGGCCTCTCTCTCACTGACGTTGGGTGACTGTCGGTTGTAATGTCCAAGATGATACAGCAAATCACTCAGATTTAGTATTACAGTAAGTATGTAACTTCTGTATCTGAAGTGATCAGGTGCAGTCGCACTGACAGGAAGAACAGTTACCCCCTGCCCCATTGATACCTCATTGAAATGTGAAGACAGAGATCTAGAAATCACATTCAGCCTAATGTGTCTTGCAAAAGTATTCAGAAAAGTCCATGTGACTGCCACACCAACATCCACTGCTGCATTTCAGAAGAAGGCCTGAGAAATAGGCAGTGTCTGTAAGAAGCCTTAAAGTTTATGGCATCTGCTCTGGGACAAAAAAGTTATGGTCAAAACAACCCATCATCCCTTTTACAAATTATATGCTTGCTAAAAACAGAATATAGTCCAGTTCCAGTTTCCATTCACTTTTAATAAGTTCTGATTTATCCCAGGGCCAAAGTCTGTATTCTTTATGGCAGTACCACAGGACAGCCCAGTTTATTTATTTATTTTTTACCTACATGGGCACTAGAAAAACTCTTTCATAATGATAGGAAGGAGTAGTTTTGCCTGATGAAGAGGATGGTAAAATATGCTGCTAAAGGCTTCTGAAGTACCACTGGATCTTCCTCATGTCAACCTGTCCAAATATACCATCAAAATGGATATCTGGCCGGCAGCCACAAGCAACTCTCTTGCTATCGCATTTGGAATTTCTGAGCTAAGTCCACAGACAGAAACTTGGGACAGGTTAAGACGGCCCTTTTCTGTGTCACAGGAAGTAAGACTTACAAAAATAAGCAAGACAGATCCAGAATGGGCTTCCATGGCTAGTCACTTTTGGGGAAGACAAATTCAGGAATAAAAGTCCTTTTCCAGAAGGAACTTTTAGCACTGTGCCACTAGTGATTTACTGCCAAGACCTCCAAGGTTACAGAAATCTGGTTCTAAGGGACTCAAAACATAACCATACAAGGCTGGAATAACTGAAATGCTTTGAATTCAGTCAAATAACCAAAAAAAATAATGCTCTTCACCCAACTAATGGACGTCAAGCAGAGCCAACTGTCCCTTTAGCGAGTCAGCCTGTTACCCTGGAGGAGGAGGAGAGAAATGGTGGATGAGGGGTTGGGACACAGTCAGTACTAGCAAGGTGGCTCCTGGGTGGGACAGGACTTCCCAACTCTTCCCCTGCCATGCTTGCCTTTGACTGTCTCTAACTTATCCATGCTATATAGTGGTTTCCACCCTATAAAAGAGACATAGTTTGTGGGTAGTTTTCAGGCATATTTCGATATAAACACTAAAAAGCTATTTTATTAACTCAAATTATTTTCTTTTTCTCCCCATACTATTAAAAATGTATTTGGAAACATTTACCTTGTGTCCGTGATGTAAACACCTTAACCAGTATGCTAACTCCCAATGCCTAGAGAGGAATCTTATTTAAGGGTTCACCAAAAGGCTGCCTTTTTTATGTCTTCCGTCAGAGGACACAGCAGTATCCAGGTATGTCTTATTACCATGCCAGTTGCTGTTGCTCTGCTGCAGGCATAAACAGCATGCTATTCACAATTTACTGCAAGTCTTCCCAACATAAAAGTGGTCAGGACTAGCTTACCAACTCTGTCCTTCAGGGTTTCACATGGAAAGTCAGGAACAATGTCTTCAATCTGTTGTCCTCTCACTGGTATTTGATCAATACCCTAAAATTCTAAGATGGCACATATTTAGAACTTCTTGCCTAAACACTCCATAGATCTTGCTCTCCTTATTAGAGAGCATATTTATACTTGGAGGCAGCTTTGATTTAAATTCAACTTCTTGGCAACACTACTGCTGGGACAGCTATACAAGTCATACACATATATTTAAATTCTTCCTGCAGTCTACTGGACCTTTTTGGTTTCTCACTGGAAGCAGTACAGGAGTCCAGGTTCAGAAATGCTAGCATTCTTAAATGACAGAAAAACAAGGGAGAGGTATCTAATGGGGCTTGGGTTCTACCATGCTAAACAAACTTACTCATTTGTTATGTTAACTACAGTAGAACTCCTGATCCATATAGACCATATTCAGGCTCACCCCAGGAATAAAGTACAATGTATACTAAGAACTCACTGAAGATTATGAGAGACTTTATGCGAGATTTACAAATTTTGCTGAATGAGGTGGATACAGCTTGTATAGTTTACTTTATGTGTGTTAATTTTTCTGGAAATGTTTGCAGGAAGTCTCTTTAAACCAGATATTTTCTGATCACTGACCTGAAAACTGAGTAGAAGTTAGCAAGGCTTAAGATTTGCAGGGAGGGATCCCATATTTAAAGGAACTGTAAGATGAAAGCAGTGGCCGGTGTAGTGCAGTGTGGTCCTATGAGACCTTTTATTATAAACTGACTAAGTCAACTGGCAAAGAATGGGAAGCAGTTCAGACCGATTAATTTACACATCAGAAAACTCAAACCGGATCTTTGCTTGACTGTGAGCCATTTAGCTTTTTTTAGAACCAGTGCCAATTGCCATTCTACCTACAGAGGGCAAGAACTGAGAAATCGCTCTTGCCAGAAGAGTAGTTTGCTGATTTTGATTTTAGTTGGACGTCAAATTTCTGGTCTAACCAAGGTACTTGAAGCATATGAATGCTTCCAGGGGTTCTTTTAATGGATGCACACAAATACTTCTGTGAAGCTCCACTTAATGTGCTCCCACATCAGGTTTACATCATGACATTAGTCTGTTTACATCATGACAGTCGGAAGAAACTGTTTCCTCATCACTTGTGTATCACCTCAAAGGTAAAAATATCAGGTATGAATAAGTTCAACACAGAAGATATAATGTTGGGAAGCACAAAAATAATCTTCACTAATACCAGCATCAGCAGACCCCCAAGAGACTGTCGAGGTCTCTTAAGGCCTCTTACAAAACTGTCAAAGGGGCAACCAACACAGACAATGGGACTAGTGCAAGGAATTCAAAAAGAAACTCAGCATTCTACTGAGATGAATAAAACTGCTAGAGGATGAACAAGAGAGCAGTGTGCTGTAAGCATCTACACACTGCAATCTGTACGGGATGGTGTTCGTGCTCTCAACAACTGTGTACAGTGTGCAGACAGGTCCTGAATACGGCTTAACCACTGAACCTCAACATGGCTGACTTACAAAAGTCCCTGCTGAAACAGGGAAGAATGAATGTAATGACTGCACACCTGACCTGAGACTGGCATTTTCGTCTCGGATTTAGTTTTCCTGAAGTGGCTACAATTTTTAACTCTGTAACGTTATGCCCCTACAGAACAATGGGCATCCCACGGATTTTTTTTGGGGGGGGGGGGGTGCCTCCCCCTTAAGTATGAAAGTTTGCTCTCTGCTCCCTTAATACAGTAAATATAGGATCAAGTTGTAGTATACATGATTTTTTCTGTTTTCACCAAAAAAGTTTCCACAAAATCAAAGTAACCCAACAAACATTCTTATAGCATACTATGTTTACAAACAAAGAAGGTAACAAATCACTCTCGGGTTTGTTGATATTGGTCTTCCTTTTCTTAGTCTTATCAAAGGAATGCCTGCAGTCAAGCTTACTACTGGGCAGACAGACTAAATCATCATGCAGATAAAGAAAAAGAACCCTGGTCAACAGCAAAGAAGAAAAAACAGGCGTGGAAATCTAATGGTGATAATTGGAAGGAATTATGTGCACTTTTATATCTTTCAACATGCTTCAGAATCTTACAAACAAGCCTTCTCAAAAGATTATGGAGAAGATCATCACCAAATGTCTTATCAGTTCTTTGCAGATGATGCAATTAAAAACAACTGCAGGACACAGAAAAATGCCTTTACTGACTGCTGCACAGCACAGGACAAAGGACTCCAGGGAAAAAGCTGGCAACCAGCCCTAACACTGGCATGCAAGCATCTACTTAGGACACCTGCTGCAAGAGCAATTTTCAGGAGACAGTATCTTACAGTGTATCTCATACAAGCACCATTGTGCTGCTAGGATTCTGAAAGACCCTACAATGCATGATTCAACTCCATGTAAAGTCTCAGGACTATCAAGCTACCTACTTTTGACATCCTCAGATTTTATCTTTGAGAGCAATTCTTACTCCAGTCTGGGCCTGCTCCCAAAAGCCATCAACTTAATAAGCACCAGTTTCACACACTGGTCACAGCAGTCTATAAGCCCTAATGGGCTCCTGTGATGTCAGAATGCCACGTCACTTACTAGATCTTGAAGACACCCAGTGCACCTCTTCTAGAGAGTACAACACACGGAGAATATTATGTGCAGATCTACTCTTCTATGTAAGTAAATACAAAATAATACTTAAAAATGCAAGGATTTACACCGTGATAAGGCAAAAAGTAAGCTGCCATGACACTGCTGTAACCATTTTATAACAGCTTCACTGCGAAAACATTAATTTACATGTTTACATGAAAACTTACAACATCATCGTCGTTCATGTCAATGGCGGATAACGTCCACAGCTTGGCAGCATTTGGGTCCATTGCAGGTTTTTCTAGAAAGTATAATGTATGTTAAATACAACAATAAGAATCACCAGTCAAGAAGCTCTTTACCTTACACAGTTGCACTTTTTCACTTAATGTTCAGGCATATAACATCTATGAAATCATGGCGCGGCAACTTTCTGAATCCTGACAAGGCACTTCCTCAGTGGTGTAAAATACAAACATACATAATTATCTACTTGGAGGAAGTACCAAATGACTATATATCATCTCAAAAATCATTCTGAATCGTACATCTAGTATGAATTTGCCACAGTTACATAGTGAAAAGCTACCTGGAAAATTCCAAACAAATTCAAAAATTTTTATCTTACGCTAGTAACAAGCAAACAAAAGACATCACATACTTTATCCCACTATACAAAAACTCCCGTGGAGATGGAACACAGAGTACTCTAGACTGAATTTACACGTCACAAACTCACAAATGAGCAAAAGCACAAATAAAAAACACTTCTGCAAACTCTCACCAATCAACTAACCAACCAATCAATAAATTCACTCCATTCAACATCTGAAGGAGTGCTTGCTTAACTCACTGCATGCCTTGTCATCAGAGAAGACTTAACAGGGCATAACTAAAATACATGTCAAACAGTGTATAGCATTTACTGTTTAAATATTCCTTGGCTAGACTGTTACGATTCCAGGATAAATCACAGGTGACTTCCTATACAGAGAAATGCTTCAGTGGAATATATTGCACAATTAACAAATTCATGAGCTCACAGAAAATGTACTGACTTTAGCTGACAGCACTGAAACAATTGTAATCTCTGCCCGTTAAAGAGAGCCATACCTGGTCTTTTCTTGGCAAATGATAGCTTCAACTGAGTAGAGGACCCCACTTCATAGTTTGGTTTACTTGCTGACAGATGTACTCTGACAAGACCATCTCCCTGGTAATGAAGCTGCTTTTTCACAGAGGTTGCTTCTTCTAAGGTGAGACACTCCTGTCGGACCTAATACATCATCACCCCCCAAAAAAAATAAATAAATAAATATAAATTAAAATGATAAAAAAAATTAAATTTTCTGCAGATTATGCATTCATTCCTAATTTTGTATGCAAATACACATGTTTTGCAACAAAGGCTTTTCCAACAATTTTTTTGTGGGAAAACTAAAAGTTAATGATTGCTCATATTTAGAAGCAGAGTTAGCAACTGGTTGGGTGGCAGCTTAACAATGGAGCTCTGAACCTAGAAGGTTTAGGAATTACACAGTTAACTACTCATTTTCTCCAAGATTTAATTCAAATTTAGTGTTTCTTACAATGCTGTATTACTATAGTACAGTTGTGCACACTTACCATAAATGTAGATGTTAGAGTGTATTCACTGTTGCAGTCATCACCTGCGGGTTATCCCTGCTGTGGTAGCCCTCGACCGGCCCGAATACCAGAGTCAATGTTTTTGTGCACCGGCTGCTGTCGCCTCTAGTCTGATGTCAGGTCGTCAGTACTATAAAGCAAGGCAGCCGACATCATTACATCAGTTTTTCTTGCCCTAACCTGTCAGAAGCACAAGGGAAAAGAGAAAAGTGGTCCTGGTGGCCAAGAGTCACCTTGGGAAGCTTATGTCCCCCTAGGGGAAGAAGTTAAATGGGGGGATGGAGGGAGTGAAACTAAGACTGCAACAGTGAACACACTCGAACATCTACATTTATGGTAAAGATACACAACTGTACTATGTTCTTAGTGTTTCACTGTTGCAGTCATCACCTGTGGGGGGATTGCCAAAGCTGAGGTAAAGGGTGGAAGGATAGGTACAGTGCTATGTATGGGTCAGAAAGTCTTGCAGAACTGCAGAAGCAAACCCTGCCCTACACTTAGAAAACAGAGGTAGGTGGTAATGCTTTGTAAAGCTATGGACAGAGGTCCAGGTGGCCACTTCCAATATGTTGCTGGTAGGTACTCCTCTGAGGAAGGCAGTGGAAGTGGAGGATGCCCTAGTGGAGTGGGTATGGATAGACTTTGGGATGGGTTTCCCATGTAGTCTGTAGAAAAAAAGTACAGTTTTGTACCTACCATAAATGTAGATGTTCGAAAATCCACATTGCTGCAGTCCTTACTTATGGGGTAGTCCGCGGTCCTCGGTCGGCCCGAATACCAAAGTATTAGGCTGACG
The DNA here is from genome assembly GCF_019279795.1 of Protopterus annectens. Lineage (NCBI taxonomy): Eukaryota > Metazoa > Chordata > Ceratodontiformes > Protopteridae > Protopterus > Protopterus annectens. Next base: position 1,782,622,166 of record NC_056741.1, on the reverse strand, counting down.
TCGGTCATGGGCGCCTAGAACTGACATCAGAGCGCCAGGGTATAAAGGCGCATGACCGACGTCATATCCTCAGTCTTTTCTTGCCCCAGATGTCAGAAGGCCAAACAAGAAAGGCCACAGTCAAAAACAGAATACCTCCCAAAAACATGCCCAACAACAACCATCACCTAAAGCATAGCACCCTGTTAAACTACAGTGGGGAAGGAGGGAGGGTATTGGACTGCAGCAATGTGGATCTTGAACATCTACATTTATGGTAGGTACAAAACTGTACTATGTTCTTCATCTCACATTGCTGCAGTCCTTACTTATGGGTAGAATCCCAAAGCAACGGGAAAGGGAGGTTGGTAAAAATCATAAAGCATTAGGGGCTGCTAAAATGCCCTGTAAAATTGCAGTGGCAAATCCAGCCCTAAACTTAGAATAGAGAGGAAGGTGGTAATGTTTAGAAAAAGTATGCACTGAACTCCAAGTAGCTGCCTCCAAAATGTCTTTTGTAGCTACCCCTTAGAAAGGCCGTGGAAGTAGCAGTAGCCCTAGTGGAATGAGGCCTGATTCCAGCCGGAATCTCCTTACCATGATGGGAATAACAGAAAGAAATACAAAACCCAATCCATTTAGAAATAGTTTGTTTTGAAACAGGCTTACCCTGTGAACCCAAGGCAAAAGAAACAAACAACTGCTGAGACTGTCTGAACTCCTTGGTTCTGCTCAAATAATAACGCAACTGCCTGTGAATATCCAAAGTATGCAAAATTTTCTCTCCTTTATTTTGGGGGTTTGCATAAAAAGTAGGCAAATGAATAGTTTGGTTTAAGGCCACACTAGAAACCACTTTAGGCATAAAGGAAGGATTAGTACGCAAAGATACCCTATCCTTATGAAAAATCAGGAAAGGCTCCACTGCCATGAGGGCCTGTAATTCAGAAACCCTTCCTGCAGAGGTAATGGCCAACAAAAAAGCAGTTTTCCATGACAAATACTTTAACTCGGCCGAAGCTGCAGGCTCAAAAGGTTGTAGAGTAAGCTTTTCCAACACAAAATTGAGATCCCAAGCAGGAGTAGGAGCTCTACGTGGGGGTCTTATATTCTTTGCCCCTCTAAGAAATTGCTTAAACAAAGGGTGAGAGAATAAAGGAGGGTCACAATCATAGTGAGCAGAAATGGCTGAAGCATGGACCTTTATCGAGGAGAAAGACAAACCCTTGTCCAATAACTCAGTAAGATATTGAAGAGCAACACTTAAATCAGGTTTGGAGACATCAAAGTCCTTTCCTTTGCTCCAAATAAAAATCTCCTCCATTTATCAGCGTAAACTTTCCTGGTACTAGGCCTCCTGGCCTCCAAAATAACATTCAAAACTTGTTGTGGAAGCTGAGACCCTCCAGAGTCTAAAACAGAATATGCCAGGCTGTTAGATGCAGAGACTGAATCTTGACATTGAGGAAGTGATTGTCCTCCTGTGACAAAGGTGCGGAATCAAAGGCAGAGGCCATGGAGGTTCTCGTACTAGACTCCTCAGTAGTGGGTACCAGTGTTGTCGAGGCCAATCCGTGCTATCAAAATCATGGTTGGCTTTTCTTGTCTGGCCTTCAAAAGTACCTTGGGAAGAAGAGGCAGAGGTGGAAAGGCATATACATGCAGATTGTTCCAACTGAATGATAGAGCGTCCACCTTCCAAGCTGTGTGATGAAACATTTTGTGCAAAACTTTGGCAACTGGTAATTTAGTGGAGAAGCGAACAGATCTATGTCTGGAGTTCCCCATAACACTGTCAATTTTGAAATACATGAGGATCCAATTTCCACTCGTGAGGATCCACTATTTGTCTGCTCAACACATCTGCTAAGGAGTTCTGTGCTCCTGGTAGAAACCTTGCTTGAAGATTGAGGTGTAGATTGAGAGCAGTTTCCCACAAAATCATCGCTTGTCTGCAAAGAGGGTAAGAATGGGTTCCCCTTGCTTGTTGATGTACCACATGACAGTAGTGTTGTCTGTTTGAATCAACACCTGCCCTGGGTGAAGTAAGTCTTTGAAAGCCATCAATGCAAACTGGACTGCTAACATTTCCTTCAAGTTGATATGCAAATGTTGGAGTTTGACAGGCCACGTTGTCTTGCACCCATTTTCCATTGAGGTGTGCTCCCCAAGCCTTGTCCGAGGCATCTGTCGTTAGAATCTGACTCGCCTCTGGCCGGGTCACAGAGTGTCCCTTGTTTAGGTGACATTCCTGAGCCCACCACAAAAACTCCTTCTGAATGCAAGGTATTATCTGAATGACAGTGTCTAGATCTTGGCAGTGCTGTGTCCATACATTTTTGAGATACCATTGAAGCTTCCTCATATGCAATTTGGCATTGGGAAGCACCAGAATACAAGATGCCATGAACCCCAAGGCTTGAAGGACTGTCCTTGCAGTCAGCCTGGACCGTAGAGACATTTGATGAAAATAAAGAGAAAGGCTTCTTTGTTTGTCCGGGGTCAAAAGGCCATCTGGGAAGCTGTATTCAGTCTCACACCCAGAAAGCACATGTCCTGAGAGGGTACTAGACTGGACTTTGTTTCGTTCACAGAATACCCTAGGCATCTTAACACTGCCATCACATACTGTAGATGTTGAAGAAGTTCGTCCTTTTCCTGTGCAATAATCAGGCAATCGCCCAAATAAGGATAAATCTGTATTCCTCTTAGTCTGAAAAAGGCTATCACTGGAGCCAGAACCTTTGTGAACACTCTGGGCAGTAGATAAGCCAAATGGCAATGCAGAGAACTGATAATGTAAATTTCCAGTCCAAAAACGCAGGTACCTCCTGCAACTGGGCCTGATAGGAACATGAAGGTAAGCCTCTTTGAGATCCAGAGTAACCATCCAGTGATCTTTTCCCAACAGAGGTAAAAGCTGTTGTAAAGTCAGCATCTTGAACTTTGGAATGTCCAGATAAGTGTTGAGGATAGATAAATCCAAAATTGGTCTCCACGTGTTCCCTTTCTTTGGAACTAGAAACAGGCGAGAATAAAATCCTAGGCCCACTTCTGACAGAGGAACTGGCTGTATAGCTCCCATTTGAAGAAGTAAAGAAATTTGTTTGTGAGCCTCTATCCTTTGCGGCGGAGGGACGTCTGGCATGCCCTTGAAAGGAGGCATGGTATGGAAATAGAACTTGTAACCTCGGTTTATAATGTCCAATACCCATTTGTCCTGGGTAACTAAATGCCAATTTTGTTTGAAAAGAGCCAACTTTCCTCCCAAAGGAGCTGCCAGGCAGGAAGAATCTGGCAGCTGAAAATGCAGGTCATTGGGCCTGTTTACGAAAGGACTGGCCCCTGCCTTCACCAGCAGATTGAGCAGGCGAACTCCATTGTCTCGGCCTGAAGGTACTCTGAGCTCTGCCCCTACCACGCCTAGATCTACCCCTAGACTGAGAATCAGAAGAAGGGTACGTTCACCCCTTAGTAGGCCAATTTCTACTAAACTTTGGAGGTTGTACCTGCAAAAAATCTTTAACAGTCTGCATAGACTTAGCCTTGTCTTCCATTTTCTTTAAGACTGACTCCACAGGAGGACCAAACAAAACTTCAGACTGTAAAGGGGCACCCAGAATTCTAGACTTAACATGATCAGACAAATTCTGATCCTTAAGCCAGGCGTGCCTACGAATAACTGAACCAATTGCAGCCACCCTAGAAGAAGCCTGTAAAGCATCAAAACCACATTGCAAAGAGTGCTTTCCCACCTGTTCAGAAACATGCACTAAATCCTGCAATTCTTTACACTCTATGCCCTCTGCTAAAGCATCCACTTTAGATCTTAGCTGAGAAAGGAGGAAATTCTGATACTTCAACATATGAAACTGGCAGTTCAAAGCTCTCATCGCTAAAGTAGAAGAGGTATACACCTTCTTACCCCATCTATCCAAAGCTCTAGCTTCCTTATCCAGAGGAACCGGATTCTTAACAACAGAGGCTCTAACACCCTTAGGTCCCTGACTAATAGTTTCTGGGTCCGCCCTAGGACTCGTACAGATATTTATGAGCCTCAGGCACCCTATAATACCTGTCAGGTTTAACTGGAGCAGGAGGCACAGAATCCGGATTAAGGGAAGCCTCCGAGAAAACATCCGAAACAACATCCAAAACCGGAGGTATAGCTAAGGGTCTATGCTGTGGCAAAAACAAAAACTCCCTGAGTCTCTTCCGTGAATCAGAGTAATCCTGTCCTTCCCACTTAAAATGCTCCCTCATGGAATGCAGAGTTTCTGAAAATGAAAAATCCTCTGGAGGAGAAGCAGAAGGAGTGGAATCCTCTGCATCAGAATCAGAATAAGGAGGGAAATCTTGAATGTCTTCAGCAGAAGACTCAGAATCATCTGAGGCCTGCTCCAAACTTTCCAACTCTGGCTCCATCCTGGGCCTCTTATCAGGAGGGGGCATAGAACCTCTAATTAAAGAAATCAAATCCTCTGCCATTTTAAGCATGTGCTTTTTAGGCACAGACCCTGAAGAACCAGAACTGACACCAGAGGAAGGCAAAACAGACCTGCCCTTAGAAGGAGCCTTAGGAACAGTAACAGAAGGCCTAACCACCTTAGGCATAGAAGGGAGAATAGAAACCTGAGAGGCCCCTTCAGCCTGACCTACCTCCTGAGAGGCCACATCTTGTAAAATCAAAGTTTCCCCCTGGGACTCAACAGAAACTTCAGCCGGATCCAGCTGTTCAGCTGTAGCTTCTGAAGATCCGGCGTCCGTAACAGACGAATCATCCTGCCTAGGCTTTAAAGATTTGTCTTTGCGCTTAGTAGAAGCTGGCGTCGGAACATCCGACGGCATGTTATAATTACACCTCTTGCCAAAGACTAACCTAGCGCAATCTAACCTCCGTTTTATAGTGCGCTTATTAAACCTAGCACAAAACAGACACCCGACTACGTCGTGCTCCGGTCCCAAACAAAGAATACAAAGCAGTGGTAATCCCTATGCGGTATCTGTTTCCCACAAGAAATACAATTATTCACTTTTTCTGACGTCCGGTAAGTAACTGAGGCAAGAAAAACAAAAATATTCCCAACGGGTACTTAGCCCAACTTGGTATCGGTCTGAAACTCAAACCGAAAATTTCAGAACGCCGAACGGCACTTGCAACGCTGCTTCTGCATCGGACCATGCGGCAAAAAAGACTGAGGATATGACGTCGGTCATGCGCCTTTATACCCTGACGCTCTGATGTCAGTTCTAGGCGCCCATGACCGACGTCAGCCTAATACTTTGGTATTCGGGCCGACCGAGGACCGCGGACTACCCCATAAGTAAGGACTGCAGCAATGTGAGATGAAGAACATCAGATACAGTGTGAAATCCATTTGGAAATGGTTTGTTTGGAGATGGGCTTCCCTTCTGCCCTGGGGCAAAGCTTACAAGAAGCTGGTCAGTTTTTCTGAATGGCTTAGTACGGTCCAGATAGTATGTGAGTTGTCTGTGCATGTCTAGTGAGTGTAGAATTCTTTCCCCCTTGTTTTGAGGGTTGGGAAAGGTGGGAAGGTGTATGGCCTGCTTAAGGGTCACCTCAGATACTACCTTGGGCATAAAAGAGGGATTAGTCCTCAGGAAGACTCTGTCTGCATGGAAAATTATGAAGGACTCGACAGCCATGACAGCTTGAAGCACCAAGACCCTTCTGGCTGAGGTGATGGCTAGTAGGAAGGCAGTCTTCCAGGAGAGGTATTTCAATTCTGTTGAAGAGGCAGGTTCGAAAGGAGGTAAGGTTAGTTTCTGTAACACAATTCAGGTCCCAAAGTATGAGGTCTTCTGGGAGGCCTGATATTAGAAGCCCCACAGAGCAATTGCTTAATCAAAGAAAGAGAGAAGGGTGTGGGTCTAAATCATAATGGGCAGAGATGGCAGAGGCATGGATTTTAATAGAGAAGAAGGAGAGGCCACTATTGAGCAACTCTGCTAAGTAATCCAGGATGAGAGGGATGGAGGGCTGGGAGGTACTGCCCCCTTTTGATTGTTTCCAGGAGCAGAATCCTTTCCATTTTACTGCATAAGATTTTCTTGTGCTGGGCCTTCTGGCCTCTGTCATGATGTCCAGGACCAGTTTAACAGGGACTTTTTGTTAGTTTTTAGAGTATAAGTCATGATGAAAGTTTGAGTGTCTGTAGGTCTGGGTGCAGTACCTTCCCCCCCTTCTCCTGGGTCAAGAGGTCTGACCTTAGGGGAAGCAGCTTCGGGGGCTGTAAGATCAGACTGTACAGTAAGGGGTACCAATGTTGTATGGAGCAATGAGGATGGCCTTTGGTCTCTCCTCTCTTATTTTGATCAGAACCTTTGGAATAAGGGGCAGAGGAGGGTATGCGAACACAAAGAGAGAGCTCCAGGGGAAGGTCAAGCCATCCACCTTCATTGCTAGGAGGCGATACTCCCTGGTACAAAACCTGTGCAGCTGGTGGTTGAGGTGCGAGGCAAAGAGGTCCACCTCTGGGGTCCCCCACTCAGATGATTTGCAGAAAGATTTCTCTGTGGGGCTGCCATTCATGGGGGTCCAGTAAGTTTCGGCTTAGGTGGTCTGCCAGTGTGAATTACTTGTAGCCCCATGCAGGTGGCTGTAAGCCACAGACTCGTGACTAACCTGCACAGGGGGTAAGACTGGGTGCCCCTGGCCTGAGATGGGGTTGGAAGGAGGTCAGAGCATTTTGCACTGCCATCATTTCTTTCTGGTTGATGTGCAAATACAGTTGGTGGGCATACCAAAGGCCCTGGGTACACCTGCCTGCTAGATAAGCGCCCCAAGCTATGTCTGAGGCATCTGTGGTGATGAAGGAAAGACCCTTGTTCATGGTACAGGCCTCTTCCCACCAGAGAAAATTGTCCCTTATGCAGGGGATCAGAGGGAGAGTGGTCTCTAGGGACAGAGTATGCTGACACCAAAGGCTCTAAGTACTGCTGACATTTTCTCATGTGAAGCCTGGTGAGAGGGATGAGAAGGATGCAAGATGCCATGTATCCCAGGCTTGCAGGAACTTCCTCTTAATGAGGTGACTTTCGAAAGCCAGCTGGGTGAAGTAAAGAGGCAAGAGGCTCTGCTTTTTTGAGGATAAGAAGGCCATTAGGGTTGCTGTGTCTAGCACAGCTCCCAGGAAAACAATTTTCCTGGTGGAGTTTTGCTTTGATTTTTTTTTTTCTCGATGATGAACCCTAAGGAAGTTAGGAGTTTCTTGACAAAGAGAAGGTCCTGGAACAACTTTTCTTTGCCATTCGTCTGAATGAGGCAGTCATCCAGGTAAGGGTAAATCTGTATATTTCTCTGAATGCAGAATGCTATAGCCGGGGCCAAACATTTGGTGAATACTCTGGGAGCAGTAGATAAGCCAAAGGGCAGTGCAGAGAACTGAAAGTGCTGACTGCCTGCTCTGAAGCGCAGGAATTTTCTACACGATTCCCTGATTGGGATGTAGGCATCTTTTAGGTCAAGTGTCACCAGCCAGGGATTTTGTGCGAGCATAGGCAGGAGCTGCTGCAATGTTAGCATTTTGAATCTGGGGACCACCAAGGAGATGTTCAGTTTTGATAGATCCAGGATGGGATGCCAAGTGCCCTCTTTTTTGGGAATAAGGAATAGTCTGGAGTAGAAAAGTACAGTTTTGTACCTACCATAAATGTAGATGTTAGAGGATCCACATTGCTGCAGTCATAACCTGTGGGTAGTCCGCTGTCCTCGGTCGGCCCGAATACCAAAGAGTTAGGCTGGCGTCGGTCATGGGCGCCCGGAGCTGACGTCAGTACGTAGTAGTACTTAAGCGCATGACCGACGCCATATCCTCAGTCTTTCTTGCCCCAGATGTCAGAAGGCCTTAAAAAGAAAAGGCCAAAGCCACAAAAGGAGAAAAATAATAATCCCCAAGGAACAATAACAACAACCAACAACAACACCCCCAAACCAAAGAGGGGAAGGAGGGAGGGAAAATAGGACTGCAGCAATGTGGATCCTCGAACATCTACATTTATGGTAGGTACAAAACTGTACTATGTTCTTCGTCTCACATTGCTGCAGTCATAACCTGTGGGTAGAAGCCCAAAGCAAAGGAAAAGGGAGGCTGGCAAACTAAAAAGCATTAGGGGCTGCTAACATGCCCTGTAAGACTGCAGTGGCAAACCCAGCCCTGGACTTGGAGAAAAGAGGGAGATGGTAATGTTTAGTAAAAGTATGAACTGAACTCCAAGTAGCTGCTTCCAAAATATCCTTAATAGCTACACCCCTCAAAAAAGCAGTAGAAGTGGCAGTAGCCCTAGTGGAATGAGGTCTAATCCCAGCAGGGACATCCTTCCCATGATGAGAATAACAAAAAGCAATACAATTACCAATCCATTTTGAAATAGTCTGCTTTGAAACAGCTTTCCCTTGTGAACCCAAAGCAAAAGAAACAAATAACTGTTGAGTCTGTCTGAACTCCTTAGTTCTGCTCAAATAATAACGTAACTGCCTGTGTATATCCAAAGAATGCAAGATTTTTTCCCCTTTATTTTGGGGATCAGCATAAAAAGTAGGCAAATGGATAGACTGGTTCAAGGCCACATTAGAAATCACTTTTGGCATGAAAGTAGGGTTAGTACGCAAAGAAACTCTATCCTTATGGAATATTAGAAAGGGTTCAACTGCCATGAGAGCCTGCAATTCAGATACCCTTCTAGCAGAAGTAATGGCCAACAAAAAGGCAGTCTTCCAGGACAAAAACTTCAATTCAGACGTAGCTGCAGGTTCAAAAGGAGGCAAAGTAATCTTCTCCAACACAAAATTGAGATCCCAGGAAGGAGTAGGAGCTCTATGTGGGGGTCTTATATTTTTTGCCCCTCTAAGAAATTGCTTAAACAAAGGGTGAGAAAATAATGGAGGGTCACAATCATAGTGAGCAGAAATGGCTGCAGCATGAACTTTCACAGAGGAAAATGACAAAACCTTGTCTAGTAACTCAGTAAGGTACTGCAGTGTAAAACTCAAATTAGGTACCGAGACATCAAAGTCCTTTGTTGTGCTCCAAAGAAAAAATCTCTTCCATTTATCAGCATAAACTTTTCTAGTGCTTGGCCGCCTAGCTTCCAAAATGACATCTAAAACCTGTTGAGGAAGCGGAGAACCCATAGGCTCTAAAACAGAATACGCCAGGCCGTCAGATGCAGGGACAGCACCCTGACATTGAGCAAATGACTGCTTGACTGGGACAACAAGTGAGGAAGCTGTGGCAAAGGCCAAGGAGGCTCCTGAATTAAACTCCTCAGCAGAGGATACCAGTGCTGTCGTGGCCAATCTGGTGCTATTAAGATCATGCAAGGCTTGTCCCGCCTGGCCTTCAAGAGAACCTTGGTAAGGAGAGGCAGAGGAGGAAAAGCATAGACGTGAAGGTTGTTCCAACTGAAAGATAGAGCATCCACTTTCCAAGCTTTTGGGTGAAACATCTTTGTGCAAAATTTTGGTAGTTGGAAATTTAGAGGAGAAGCGAACAGATCTATGTCTGGAGTTCCCCAAGCCACTGTCAACTGTTGAAATACCTGAGGATGCAATTTCCATTCGTGGGGATCCACAATTTGTCTGCTCAATACATCTGCTAGGGAGTTCTGTGCTCCTGGCAGAAACCGTGCTTGAAGAGTGATGTGCAAACCCAGAGCAGTCTCCCACAATATCATAGCTTGTCTGCAAAGAGGATAAGAGTGGGTCCCCCCCTGCTTGTTGATGTACCACATGACTGTAGTGTTGTCTGTTTGTATTGGCACCTGTCCTGGTTGAAGTAGGCCCTTGAAAGCCATCAGGGCATACTGGACTGCTAACATCTCCTTCATGTTGATATGCAAATGCTGTAGTTTGGGAGGCCACGTGTCTTGAATCCATTTCCCATTGAAGTGTGCTCCCCAAGCCAGGTCCGAGGCATCCGTCGTTAAGATCCGACTCGCCTCTGGTCGAGTCACAGAGAGTCCCTTGTTTAGGTGACATTCCTGTGCCCACCACAAGAATTCCTTCTGGATGCAAGGTATTATCGGAATGACAGTGTCCAAATCGTGGCAGTGTTGAGTCCATACACTTTTGAGATACCATTGTAGCTTCCTCATATGCAGTTTGGCATTGGTACCAGAATGCAAGATGCCATGAACCCCAAGGCTTGAAGGACTGTCCTTGCAGTCAGTCTGGACAGTACTGATAATCGCTGGAAGTATAGAGGAAGAGTTCTTTGTTTGTCCGGGGTCAGAAAAGCCATCTGAGAGGCTGTATTCAGTCTCACACCCAGAAAGCACATGTCCTGAGAGGGTACTAGACTGGACTTTGTTTCTTTCACAGAATACCCTAGGCACCTTAAAACTGCCATTACATACTGTAGCTGTTGAAGTAACCTGTCTTTGTCCTGAGCTAGAATCAGGCAATCGTCCAGATAAGGATAAATTTGTATTCCCCTCAGTCTTAAGAAAGCTATTACAGGAGCCAGAACCTTTGTGAACACCCTGGGCGCAGTAAATAAACCAAAGGGCAATGCAGATAACTGATAATGAGAAGTGCCAGCCCGAAAACACAGGAATCTCCTGCAGCTGGGCCTGATAGGAATGTGAAGATAGGCCTCTGAGATCCATAGTTACCATCCAGTGATCTTTGCCTATCAGAGGCAGAAGTTGCTGTAAAGTTAACATCTTGAACTTTGGAATGTCTAGGTATGTATTGAGAATGGACAAATCCAGAATTGGCCTCCAAGTATTTCCTTTCTTTGGCACTAGGAATAGTCGAGAATAAAACCCTAGACCTTCTTCTGGCGGAGGTACCACCTGGATTGTCCCCATCTGTAAAAGCAAAGAAATTTGTTCCTGAGCCACCAGCCTTTGCTGAGGAGGTACATCTGGCATGCCTTTGAAAGGGGGAAAAGTGTGAAAATAAAACTTGTAGCCTTGATTTATTATGTCCAACACCCATCTGTCCTGGGTGACCAAATGCCAATTTTGCTTGAAAAGTGCCAACTTTCCTCCTAGAGGAGCTGCCAGAAAGGAAGGATCTGGCAGCTGTAGATACAGGTCATTGGGTCTGTTTACGAAAAGGCTGACCCCTGCCCTCACCAGAAGATTGTGCAGGAGAACTCCAAGTCCTAGGTCTGAAAGAACCCTGAGCGTGAGCCCTGTCCCTACCACGTCTAGACCTGCCCTTAGACTGAAAATCTGAAGAAGGGTAAGACCATCCTCTTGCAGGCCAATTCCTGCTAAACTTAGGGGGCTGCACTTGCAAAAATTCCTTAACTGTCTGCATAGACTTAGCTTTGTCTTCCATTTTTTCAAAACTGACTCCACAGGGGAACCAAAAAGAACTTCAGATTGAAGGGGAGCATCCAAAATCTGAGCTTTAACATGCTCTGACAAATTTTGATCCTTAAGCCGGGCATGTCTACGAATAACTGAACCAGTAGCAGCTACCCTGGAAGAAGCCTGAAGGGCATCGAAGCCACACTGCAAGGAATGTTTACCAACTTGATCTGAAGCATGAACCAAGTCCTGCAATTCCTTACACTCTATACCCTCAGATAAAGCATCTACCTTAGATTTCAATTGACCTAACAGAAAGTTCTGATACTTCAGCATATGGAATTGGCAATTTAAAGCCCTCATAGCTAACGTAGAAGAGGTGTACACTTTTTTACCCCACCTATCCAACGCTCTAGAATCTTTATCTAAAGGAACTGGATTCTTAACCACAGAAGCCCTGACCCCCTTAGGCCCTTGACTAATAGTTTCGGGTCAGCTCTAGGGCTCTTATACAAATATTTATGTGCCTCTGGAACTCTGTAATACCTGTCTGGCTTGACAGGGACAGGGGGTAAAGAATCAGGATTAAGGGAAGCTTCAGAAAAAACGTCCTGAACAACATCTAAAACAGGGGGAATAGCCAAAGGCCTATGTTGTGGCAAAACAAAATTCCCTAAGCCTCTTACGAATCTGAAAAATCCTGACCTTCCCACTTGAAATGCTCCCTCATGGAATGCAAGGTTTCAGAAAAGGAAAAATCCTCTGGAGGTGAAGCAGAAGGACAGGAATCCTCTGCATCCGAATCAGAATAGGGAGGAAAATCCTGCACATCCTCAGCTGAGGACTCAGAGTAATCTGAGGAATGTTCCATTCCCTCTAAATCTGTCTCCACCCTAGGCCTCTTCTCTGGAGGGGACATAGAACCCCTGATCAAAGTAATCAAATCCTCTGCCATTTTCAACATATGCTTTTTAGGAACAGAGCCCGAAGAACCAGGGCTGTGGCCCGTACCAGAAATACCAGGCCTAGCCTTAGCAGGGCCTTTAGTGACTGAAGTAGAAGGCCTAATAACCTTTTGTAAGGATGGAACCACAGAAACTTGAGAAGCACCCTCGGCCTGACCTAACTCCTGAGAGGCCAACTCCTGCAAAAGTAAAGGCTCCCCCTTCAGCCGAGACCTCGGCTGGATCCACAGATTCAACCGTAGATTCCATAGAACCGGCGTCCGCAATGGACGACTCATCCGGTTTAGACCTTAAGGATTTATCTTTTCGCTTTTTTGCGGTGGCGCCGGAGGATCCGGCGGCATGTTGTAGTTACACGCTTACGAAAACAAGCCTAGCACAGTCTAATCTGCGTTTAATGGTGCGCTTATTAAATCTAGCGCAAAAGCGACACCCGACTACGTCGTGTTCAGGCCCTAAGCAAGGAATACAAAGAGAATGATAGTCCCTATGAGGTATCTGCTTCCCACAAGAAATACAATTATTAACTTTTTCTGACATCCGGATTAACTGAGGCAAGAAAAGACAAAAATTTTCCCCAACGGGGTACTTAGCCCAACTTGGTCTTCGGTCTGAAACTCGAAAATTGAAAATTTCAGAACGCCGAACGGCACTTGCAAACGCTGCTTCTGCTTCGGACCATGCGGCAAGAAAGACTGAGGATATGGCGTCGGTCATGCGCTTAAGTACTACTACGTACTGACGTCAGCTCCGGGCGCCCATGACCGACGCCAGCCTAACTCTTTGGTATTCGGGCCGACCGAGGACAGCGGACTACCCACAGGTTATGACTGCAGCAATGTGAGACGAAGAACATCCATTTCCTGCTTGATCCGGAGGGACAGGTTCTACTGCCCCCCCCCCCGGGATATTAGTGTTACCTGTTTTAATGCCTCTACCCACTGGTTTGGGGGGAGGTCTGGGTACCCTCTTGGAATAGGGAGCTCGCTGACGGAGAATCTGTATTCCTGAGAAATGATTTTTAATACCCATTGGTCCTTGGTTACAGAGATCCAACTGCCCTTGAAGAGGGTGAGCCTACCTCCTAGTTTTAGATGAGTGAAAGGAGGAAGGGAGGGAGAGTCATTGTGAGTGCTTGCCACAGAAGCTTGGCTTAGAACTCCCAGCTTTAGAGGCGGAAGTGGTCCACTGTTTGCTTCTTTGCTGGCCCTGGGATAGGGGTCTAGAAGTCCTGTTCCTGCAGGGATTATCTTTGCCCTGTCTGCTGAGTGCAGGGAAGGCCCAGTGATTAGAGAGGAATTTCCTGCTCAATCTGGGCAGTTGAACTTGAAAGAAATATTTTACTGTTTGCATAGATTTTGCTTTGTCTTCCATCTTTTTAAGCACCTCTTCTGCTTTTTCCCCAAATAGGCATTCCTTATCTAGGGGTGCATCAATAAGTTTAGACTTGACATGATCAGGGAGAGGTTGTTCCTTCGGCCATGCATGTCTTCTAATAACAGATCCTGTCACTGCTACCCTGCTAGAGGCTTCTAGGGCGTCATATCCACATTGTAATGAGTGCTTGGCTACTTGACAAGCAGAGTGTAGTAATTCTGCCAGCTCTTTTGAGTCGTCACCGTCAGGGGAGGTTTTAACTGTTCCAAGTGTGGAGTTGATATTTTAACATATGAAACTGACAACTGAGTGCTCTGATACCCAAGGTTGCAGAGGTGTATACTTTTTACTCCATATGTCCAGAAATCTAAAGTCTTTGTCAGAAGGAAGAGGTTTCTTAGCAGAACTAGTCTTAGCACCTTTGGGTCCCTGTGTAATGACCTCAGGGTCTGCAGCAGGGTTCCTGTACAGGTATTTGTGAGAATCCGGTACTCTGTAGTATCTGTCAGGTTTAGATGGAGCAGGAGGCAAAGTATCAGGGGCCAAGCTGGATTCATGGAAATAATCATCCACCACTTCCAGAATAGGTGGGATGGTCCAGAAACTCTCTAAGTAGTTTCTTTGACTGTGGGTAGTTCCTGAGACTCACACTGAAAATGTTCCCTCAGGGAGTGAAGGGCTTCCTCGAAGGAGATGTCCCTCTGGAGGGGAAGCAGAAGGGATGGATTTCTCTGCATCTGAATCCTCAAACAGTTAAGGGCTGCTGTTCCTCTTCAAAAGCAGAATAATTAGATTCTTCAGACGCTTAGTCAGTCATAATTTCTGGAGAAGGGTGCCTTTTCCTTTTAAGAGTGGGGGCCTGAGCACCTGAGATAAGGAAGATGAGATTCTCTGCCATTTTAAGCATTTGAGCTTGGGGTGGGGGAGCAGTAGCAAGATGGTGGCTATTAGCAGATTTCCTAGGAGTGACCTGGCTTCTAGGTCTGAGAGGATCCGTCAGTGTTTGAGAAACGGTAGTCGGAAGAGAAGACGTCGTTTTTGTCTAGAATCGGTAGTGCGAACAGCCTCCTTGGAAGCCAGTGCCTGCATCGCGGCTCCAGACCCAACCAAGACAGCCAAAGGCTTGGAAGACTAAGTGGATTTATGCAGCATACTGGACTCCAAAAGGGTCTCGGCAGAGGCCTGCGTTGAAAACGAGTTGGGCATCAGGGGCTGCGAAAGTGCCTCCGTGAATTCCGGAGAACTGACGACTTGCTTAGCAGAACCATTGTCAGAAAGCTTAGCCTTGTGTGGCATGTGTATCTTTACGTTTTTTCGGAATGTCGACAGATTGTTGGCTGACTGACACCAAATTGGAATTCGAAGACGGAATACGAAAATAATTGTCTACAAATAGAGCTCTATGGCACATGGTTCTCAAATTAAAAAGAGGGCACAGAACAGGCAATGAGGGACGTCGTGGCCTGGGCCTAAACAAGTGATGCAGTAAGATTGAAAGGCTCGGTGTGGGATCTGTTTTCCACAGGTGAGAAAATTGTTAACTTTTTCAGACATGGTTTAGAGCAAGAAAAAAGGGTCCCCAACAGGGTACTTAGCTTTAGATGTTTTCTGCTGAAATTCGACTTCTGGTAGCGACCGGCATTCATGCGAACTGCTTCTGCTACGGGCTCCACGGCAAGAAAGACTGATGTAATGACGTCGGCTGCCTTGCTTTATAGTACTGACGACCTAACGTCAGACTACAAGCGACAGCAGCTGGCGCACAAAAACACTGACTCTGGTATTCAGGCCGAGGGCTACCACAGCAGTGATAACCCACAGGCAATGACTGCAACAGTGAAACACAAAGAATATCTATGGTTACGATGACCAAAGCACTAGAAACAGCTGTAGAAAGTGTGTTGGCCTGGAATAGTAAAGCCAGGCATGGTAGAAGCCCTTCTTATTCATGTTTTAGCCCATAACCTCTGAAATAAAAGGACTGGTTGCATAATACACCAAAGGTATTTGTGCATTTACTACTAAGTTGGAGTTTCTTCATTCTGGTTGTTGTCTCTTTCGGCTTTTCCCGGTTAGGGGTCGCCACAGCGGAACTCGGCTCCGCTAATGATTGGCAGTATACTTTTGTGTGCCGATTTGCCGGCCCTGACACAACCTGCAGCGAAGGTATGCCCATTCATGCATGTCTCCACATAGAAGATGCTCTAGCTGAGAATCTAACAGGACAATGTCTTACTGTGAGGCGACAAAGCTACCACAGCACCACCACCGCAGTGTAGTTTCTTCATTCTGCTACTTTCCTGAATGCAGCAGCAATACAAACCCTACAACAAAAAGTTAGCATAAAAAAGCACACAACTGTGTATTTGAAAGAACAGCTGGATGAATTGGAGAATCACAGAAGAAATAACTTGCATCCGTTGGGGCTAAAAGAAGGCTCCAAAGGCAATGATATGTGCTCCTTCTTATAAAAAAAAAATACTTCTCTGAAGCATTAAATTCAAATAACCAAATTAATGACAGAACGCTCACATAGATTCCTTGTATGGAGTATCTACATCAGATCACCCCTCTACCCCAACCACCCCATTATCTTTTATCTCCTAAACTTCAGTGAAAAGGAGATGCTGATAAATACAGTGAAGAAAGGCAGAGAATTTATTCTGGCAGGGCAGAAAGTAGCACTGCGGCAAGACTTCTCACACAGAGTCCACTAAAAAGAACGGATTTTGCACAGCTGCATTCACTTTGTGAAAAAAAATCTCTACGTACTTCAAATACCCTGCCACTCTGACGACTGTGTTTAATTAACAGAAACACCAACTGTCAGCAGATCAGGCCTTGTTATTTTTTACAAAGATCTGTTCCTGGGACAACCCTGCCAAACTTGTCTCTAAAACAACAAAACTGTGGACTACGGACATGCTCAGTGGTTAACAGTTTAATATAATATCACAAGATAAAGTACAGTTTTGTACCTACCATAAATGTAGATGTTCGAGGATCCCATTGCTGCAGTCCTTACTATTGGGTATAGTCCGCATCCAGTCGGCCCGAATACCAGAGTATAAGGCTGACGTCGGTCAGGGCGCATTAGACTGACGTCAGTACGTCAGGGTACTAATGCGCATGACCGACGTCATATCCTCAGTCTTTTCTTGCCCCAGATGTCAGAAGACCCTAAAAAGACAAGGCCCAAAATACCTGCACCAAAAATATGTACAAGATATACAAGGACATATACAAAAAATATAAGCATGAAACCTCACCTACACAACCACCCCTAAACACAGAGGGAAGGAGGGAGGGTAAATTGGACTGCAGCAATGGGATCCTCGAACATCTACATTTATGGTAGGTACAAAACTGTACTATGTTCTTCGCTCCCCATTGCTGCAGTCCTTACTATTGGGTAGAATCCCAAAGCAGAGGTAAGGGAGGCTGGCAAATCATAAAGAAGCAGGAGCTGACAACATGCCTTGCAAAACAGCTGTGGCAAAACCAGCCCTAGACTTAGAGTAGATAGGAAGGTGATAATGCTTAGAGAAAGTATGCACTGAACTCCAAGTAGCTGCTTCCAAAATATCCTTAGTTGCCACCCCTTAGAAATGCTGTTGTAGTGGCAGCAGCCCTAGTGGAATGAGGCCTAATCCCAGCTGGAATCTCCTTGCCATGATGGGAATAACAAAATGCAATGCAAAAGCCAATCCACCTAGAAATAGTTTGTTTTGACACAGGCTTGCCCTGCGAACTCAAAGCAAAAGAAACAAACAACTGCTGAGACTGCCTAAAATCCTTAGTCCTGCTTAAATAATAGCAATTGCCTGTGTACATCTAAAGTGTGCAAAATCTTTTCCCCTTTATCTTGGGGGTCTGCATAAAAAGTAGGCAAATGAATAGTCTGGTTTAAAGCCACACTAGAAACCACCTTAGGCATAAAGGAAGGATTAGTGCGTAATGATACCCTATCCTTATGGAAAATCAAAATGGCTCTACTGCCATAAGGGCCTGCAACTCAGACACCCTTCTTGCAGAAGTAATAGCCAACAGAAAAGCAGTCTTCCATGACAAGTATTTCAATTCAGCAGTAGCCGCAGGCTCAAAAGGTTGTAGAGTAAGTTTTTCCAACACAAAATTGAGATCCCAAGCAGGAGTAGGAGCTCTATTGGGGTCTTATATTCTTTGCCCCTCTAAGAAACTGCTTGAACAAAGGATGTGAAAACAATGGTGGGTCACAATCATAGTGAGCTGAAATCGCTGCAGCATGAATCTTAATAGAAGAGAAGGACAAACCTTTGTCCAATAACTCAGTAAGGTATTGAAGAGCCGCACTCAAATTAGGCTCAGAAACCTGCAAATTCTTTGCTGTACTCCAAAATAAAATCTCTTCCATTTTTCTGCGTACACTTTCCTTGTACTAGGTCTTCTAGCTTCCATAATCACATTTAAAACTTGTTGAGGAAGTTGAGACCTGCTGTGTTTCAACACAGAATATGCCAGGCTGTTAGATGAAGAGAGTGAAGCCTGACATTGAGCAGATGACCATCCTGCTGAGACAATAGATGAGGAATCAGAGGCAAAGGCCATGGAGGCTTCCTTACCAGACTCCGTAGTAGTGGGTACCAGTGTTGCCGAGGCCAATCTGGAGCTATCAAAATCATCCTTGGCCTGTCTTGTCTGACCTTTAATAGTACCTTTGGAAGAAGAGGTAGAGGAGGAAAGGCATACACATGAAGGTTTTTCCAACTGAAAGACAGAGCATCCACTTTCCAAGCTGTGTGATGAAACCCCTTTGTGCAATACTGTGGCAGCTGGTGGTTTAGTGGAGAAGCGAACAGATCTATGTCTGGAGTTCCCCATGACACCGTCAATGTTTGAAATACATGAAGATCCAGTTTCCACACGTGGGGAACCATGATTTGTCTGCTTAACACATCTGCTAAGGAGTTCTGTGCTCCTGGCAGAAACCTTGCCTGAAGAGTTAGTTGCAAGCTTAGCGCAGTCTCCCATAAAATCATTGCTTGCCTGCATAGAGGATAAGAATGTGTTCCCCCTTGCTTGTTGATGTACCACATGACAGTTGTGTTGTCTGTTAGAATCAACACCTGCCCTGGAAGAAGTAACTCCTTGAAAGCCATTAATGCAAACTGGACTGCTAACATCTCCTTCATGTTGATATGTAGATGCAGTAGTCTGGCAGGCCACATGTCTTGTATCCATATTCCATTTAGATGAGCTCCCCAAGCAATGTCCGAGGCATCTGTCGTTAAAATCTGACTCGCCTCTGGCCGGGTCACAGAGAGTCCCTTGTTTAGGTGACATTCCTGAGCCCACCACAAAAATTCTTTTTGAAGGCAAGGTATTATTTGAATGACAGTGTCCAAATCCTGGCAGTGCTGTGTCCATACATTTTGAGATACCATTGTAGCTTCCTCATATGCAGTTTGGCATTGGGAAGCACCAGAATACAAGATGCCATGAACCCTAATGCTTGAAGGACTGTCCTTGCAGTCAGCACGGACTGATGAGATAGTTGATGGAAGTAAAGTGATAGACTCTGTTGTTTGTCCGGGGTTAAAAAGGCCATCTGGGCTGCTGTATTCAGTCTCACACCCAGAAAGCACATGTCTTGAGAGGGTACTAGACTGGACTTTATTTCGTTCACAGAATACCCTAGGCATCTTAGCACTGCTATAACATGTTCCAGATGCTGTACAAGGTCTTCCTTTTCTTGAGCCAGAATCAGGCAGTCGTCCAAGTAAGGATAGATTTGAATTCCTTGAAGCCTGAAGTAAGCTATCACTGGAGCCAGAACCTTTGTGAATACTCTGGGCAGTAGATAAGCCAAAGGGCAATGCAGAGAACTGATAATGAGAATTTCCAGCTCGAAACCGCAGATACTTCCTGCAACTTAGCCTGATAGGCACATGAAGGTAAGCTTCCTTGAGATCTAGAGTTACCATCCAGTGATCTTTGCCCAGCAGAGGTAAAAGCTGTTGTAACGTCAACATCTTGAACTTGGGAATGTCCAGAAAAGTGTTGAGGAGAGATAAATCCAAAATTGGTCTCCACGTGTTCCCTTTCTTTGGTACTAGGAACAGGCGAGAATAAAATCCTAGGCCCCTTTCTGATACAGGGACTGGCTGAATGGCCCCATCTGGAGTAATTGAGAAACTTGCTTGTGAGCCTCTTTTCTTTGTGGAGGAGGAACGTCTGGCATGCCTTTGAAAGGGGGCATTGTATGGAAATAAAATCTGTAACCGTGGTGAATGATATCCAACACCCATTTGTCTTGAGTAATTAAATCCCAATTTGCTTTGAAAAGAGACAGTCTTCCTCCCAAAGGAGCTGCCAGGCGGGAATCTACTGGCAGCTGAAAAGACAGGTCATAGGGTCTGTTTACGAAAGGACTGACCCCTGCCCTCACCAGAAGTCTGAGCAGGCGAACTCCCTGTTCTAGGCCTAAAAGAACCTTGAGCCCTGCCCCTACCACGTCTAGACCTACCCCTAGACTGAGAATCATAAGCAGGATATGTCCACCCCTTAGCCGGCCAATTTCTACTAAATTTCGGTGGCTGCACCTGCAAAAAATCTTTAACAGTTTGCATAGACTTAGCTTTGTCCTCCATTTTCTTCAAAACTGCTTCCACAGGTGATCCAAACAACACATCAGACTGTAAAGGAGCATCCAAAATCCTTGTCTTAACATGCTCAGCTAAATTCTGATCCCTCAACCAGGCATGCCTGCGAAGAACAGAACTAGTAGCGGCCACCCTCGAGGAGGCTTGTACAGCATCAAAACCACATTGCAAAGAATGCTTACCCACTTGTTCAGACACATGAACCAAATCCAGCAACTCTTTACACTCAATACCTCCTGCCAAAGCATCCACCTTAGATTTCAATTGTGAAAGGAGGTAATTCTGATATTTTAGCATGTGAAACTGACAATTCAATGCTCTCATGGCTAGAGTGGAAGAAGTATACACTTTCTTTCCCCACCTATCCAAAGCCCTTGCCTCTTTATCAGTGGGAACAGGATTTTTAACCACAGAAGCTTTAACACCTTTAGGCCCTTGAGAAATAGTTTGTGGGTGCGCCCTAGGACTCTTAAACAAATACTTATGAGCTTCGGGCACCCTATAATACCTATCAGGCTTAACAGGAGCAGGAGGCAAAGAGTCAGGGTTCAGGAAGCCTCTGGAAAAACATCTCCGACCACATTCAACAGAGGAGGGATAGCTAACGGCCTATGCTGGGGTAAAACAAGAATTCCCTAAGCCTTTTCCTGGAATCAGAGTAATCCTGGCCTTCCCATTTAAAGTGCTCCCTCATGGAATGCAGAGTCTCTGAAAATGAGAAATCCTCAGGAGGAGTAGCTGTAGGAGTGGAATCATCCACATCAGAATCAGAATAAGTAGGATACTCCTGCAAGTCTTCCGCAGAAGACCCTGAAGCCTCTGAACACTGTTCAAAACAATCAAACTCTGGTTCCACCCTAGGCCTCTTATCAGGCGGGGGCATAGAACCTCTAATCATAGTAATCAAATCTTCTGCCATTTTAAGCATATGTTTCTTAGGTACAGAACCCGAAATGCTAGGAGAAGCCCCCATTGAAGCTAAACTAGGCCTACCTCTCAAAGAAGTTTTGGCAACAGAAGGAGAGGCTCTAACTACCTTGGGAAGAGAGGGAAGAACAGTCACCTGAGAAGCCCCCTCAGCCTGGCCTACCTCCTGAGAAGGTACATCCTGTAACAGTAAAGATTCTGCCTGGGACTCCATGGAAACTCCTGGCAAAACCTCTGGCTCCACTGAGCCTCCTAAAGAACCGACGTCCGGGACTGCCGGTTCATCAACCCTAGGCTTCGCTGTTTTGTCCTTGCGCTTCTTGGATGAAGCCGGAGCATCCGACGGCATTTTATAATTGCAACGCTTCCCAAACACTAACCTGGCACAGTCTAACCTCCTCTTAATAGTGCGTTTGTTAAACCTAGCACAAGAGCGGCAACCAACAACGTCGTGCTCAGGCCCTAAACAAGGTATACACAAGGTATGGTAATCCCTATGAGGTATCTGTTTCCCACAAGAAATACAGTTATTCACTTTTTCTGACATCCGGTAAAATACTGAGGCAAGAAAAACCAAAATGTTCCCAACGGGTACTTAGCCAACTCTGTTTCGGTCTGAAACTCCGGTTTCGGAAAGATTTCAGAACGCCAACCTGCACTCGCAAAACTGCTTCTGCATCGGACCACGCGGCAAAAAAGACTGAGGATATGACGTCGGTCATGCGCATTAGTACCCTGACGTACTGACGTCAGTCTAATGCGCCCTGACCGACGTCAGCCTTATACTCTGGTATTCGGGCCGACTGGATGCGGACTATACCCAATAGTAAGGACTGCAGCAATGGGGAACGAAGAACATCAGCAAACCTTTTGGGTAAAAACAAACCCTTCCTCTGTACAGTTTTTTATAACACTAAATATACATTTAACACTTAATATAACATTTAAACTAATCACATGACACTGCCTAACAATCAAAATTCCTGATCATTCATTTAACCTTATGAAAACAGTTAAATAAAAATAATATATATAAAAAAAATACATACAATGTACAATAACAAAAGTTTTAACATAAACTGTTTTAATTTTCATATAGGTTTAATGCTGACTAGAGCATTAATTCCAGGTGGCGCATCTGACTTCATAAGAGTAATCCAATTATATTCGCAAACTTCCAATTTATTGTTTAAATCTCCACCCCTTACACCTCTCTAATACTTGCACAAAACTGGTCACTAAACCATGGAGCCAATCAAGAACCAGAGACTACAAAATCAATCGCTTCCTTTCAGGACATCTCCCACCACTCCAAGTCATTTACCTACAAATGAAAGTTTGCAGCTGTTCCTTCTATCCCAGGCAAAAGTGGCAGAATCCCTACCAGGAGAGATGCATCATCAGTGGCTCTAATTCTCCAGAGAAACGGGTGCATAAAGAAGTTTCCAGACAATTATTTGCTGTTCCTACTAGCAATAGATTCAACCCCCCCTTACAGCAGATAATGATAGTAGCTGTACAGCAACAGAGAAACCCCTCACGCTCAACAACCATTAAAAGCTTCTACCCTGATACCACCAAAGAGTCCAAAAAAGTAGAAATCTGTGCATTAGTTTTTGAGTAACTTGGGGAGGCATCAGATCAAGCCAAAGGACAATGCTTCTAAAAAAATGTCAACCCAAATCAAAAACCCATAAACCCTAGCTTTATTTCCTTACATGTTTTCAGCATTAGCGAATTTCTTAGCAAACCTGGGGCTTAGCCCAACTTGCCCTCATGCTACTGATAACTTCAACATGTGGATGTGAATAACTTCTAGGTGTGATTGTTCAAATTACCTGTTAATTTTCAGTGGTATTCCACCTATTTTATTGTGACTGTACTTGTTGCTCCACATTGCAGCATTTTATAAACGTTACATACATAAACTAGTTTTACTAGTAATACATTTTATAGTCTATTTTTATTCTACACGCTACTTTAGCTGAATGTTGTTTCACTTAATGAGGGCTTTGCACCAAGACTAAAAAATGTTTGCTCCTAGAAAAGAAATGTGAAGTAGCCTTTATTCTAGCTTTTATTCACGAAATAAAAGTAAGAAGGAATAGCTATTGTTCGGGATATATTTTCAGTACACAGGATTTTTTAATTGGTGCATTACAGTAACAAAGGGTTGCAATTTTAATTCATCCCATACTTAGAAAGCAATGGACCAAATAGGCAACAAATGAGGGTCAATGGGTCTTTCTTAGACTAAAAACTCCAGAAGGGCAGGTATTATTGGGTTTCATACATGGTCCTAACTATGACTCCCCCCTCTTTCTTTGCATCCTTAGAACGCTAATTTTCAATGTCTTCTTTTAGGTGGAGGTAAAAACGTAGTCAAATACCTGATCATGTCCCAGAGGTAAGAGCTGCAAAATAATGTTACTGACAGATCGGGTAACTGAGTTTCAATTGCAAACTACTCGGATAAGTTCCTTTCCATCTGACCCAGAAGATTACATATTTACTGCCCCGGCTAGTGGGAATAGTAGTCAACTGGACTATATTCTGTCCTTTCTTCTGCTACCATCTATTACCCATGCAAACACTTCCATATCCCTTTTCCAACCATTTAGGTTTGCAGCAGACCCTAGAATGGGACACACACACACACAGCCAGTTCCGACAAAATGTGGCGAGAAAACACTCTTACTTTTATCAGATCAGTACTCGTTTAAAGATCATGTTTAAATGTGAGAAAATTTTTTTTTCAAACAAACAAGTGATGCATGCAAAAGTACAGTTTTGTACCTACCATAAATGTAGATGTCCGATAGGTATGCATCTGCAGTCATAACATATGGGTTGTCCTGCCTCAGGCAGCCCTTCGGTCGGCCGGATTCCAAAGTCTGGGTCTGGCTTCGGCTGATGTCGCATCTTCCCCAACGTCATAGCTGCTGGGGTATAAAGGCATCAGCCGACGCCATTTTCCTCAGTGTTTCTTGCCCCAGATGCCAGGTGCCCTCTAGGAAGGCTAAATTTGGATAAAAGTTGCAAATTCCAAACAGAATAAAATAGTTATGATCCCCTGTAAAACTGCAGTTGCAAAACCTGCTCGGGATCTAGAGTATAAAGGTAGATTGTAATGCTTGGCAAATGTATGCACGGAGCTCCAAGTAGCAGCTTCTAAAATGTCCTTGGTAGCCACCCCTCGTAGGAAAGCTGTAGTGGTGGCTGTGGCTCTTGTGGAGTGAGGCCTGATATTTTCAGGAGCTGTCTTTCCATGAAAAGAATAGCAGAATCGAATGCAATTTCCTATCCATTTAGAGATTGTCTGTTTGGAAACTGCTTTTCCTTGCACTCCAGTTGCATACGCTACTAGAAGTTGGTCAGTTTTTTCTGCTGGTCTTAGTTCTGTCCAGATAGTAGCGCAGTTGTCTGTGTACATCCAAGGTGTGCAGTAGTTTTTCCCCCCTGTTCTGTGAGTTAGGGAAGAACGTAGGCAAATGAATAGCTTGGTTCAAGGATACTCTGGATACCACCTTTGGCATGAAAGTAGGATTGGCTCTCAGAGACACTCTGTCCTGGTGAAAAATAAGGAAAGGCTGCACTGCCATCAGTGCCTGTAACTCGGATACTCTTCTTGCTGAAGTGATTGCTAGAAGGAAAGCAGTTTTCCAAGATAAGAACTGTAAGTCTGCTGATGCTGCTGGTTCAAAAGGAGGTAGTGTTAATTTTTCCAGCACAAAGTTGAGATCCCATGCAGGAAGAGGGGGTTTTCTTGGAGGTTTTACATTTTTGATCCCTCTTAAAAACTGTCTGAGGAGAGGGTGAGAGAAGATAGGAGGATCCATGTTGTATTCTGCTGAAATTGCTGAAGCATGAATCTTAATGGAGGTGTAGGACAGGCCATTGTGGTACAGTTCTGCTAAGTATTCTAGGATGTGTGCTAGGTTTGCCAGTGCGACATTTGTACCCTTTGAAGCGCTCCAAGTGAGGAATCTCTTCCATTTGGCTGAATATGTCTTTCTTGTGGAGGGTCTACGGGCCTCCAGGATTATGTCCTTGACCCTCTGAGATAAGACAGTTTAGTTTTGTTTTAGGTAATTTTCCAGGCTGTCAGCTGCAGTGTTTTCAAGTTTGGATGCAGT
The DNA here is from genome assembly GCF_019279795.1 of Protopterus annectens. Classification (NCBI taxonomy): domain Eukaryota; kingdom Metazoa; phylum Chordata; order Ceratodontiformes; family Protopteridae; genus Protopterus; species Protopterus annectens. The sequence goes on along the minus strand of NC_056741.1, from coordinate 1,782,596,858 downwards.
GTCTTGAAGTTGTTCTGCGTTAGAAGTAGAGGCCATAGGGGTAGAGGCCATGGCTTCGTCCGAGACATGCTTCTCAGTAGCGGATACCAGTGTTGCTTTGGCCAGTCTGGAGGTATCAGTATCACCTTTGGCTGCTCCTCTTTGATCTTCAGTAGTACTCTGTACATCAATGGGAGTGGTGGAAAAGCATACAGTGTTAGGGCATTCCAGTTGAAAGAGAGGGAGTCCACCTTCCAGGCTTGTGGGTGGTATACTCTTGAGCAGAATTTCTTCAGTTGATTGTTGAGTGGGGAGGCGAACAGGTCTATCTCTGGCATTCCCCATTTGTTTGTTATGATCTTGAACATGTCTGGATGCAGCATCCATTCGTGAGCATCCGTTGTAGTTCTGCTTAAGCTGTCTGCTAGTGAATTCTCTTTTCCTGGAACGAATTTGGCCTGCAGTTGAATGTTGAGATTCAGGGCTAGGTTCCACAGATCCACTGCCATCCGGCATAGAGGATAGGAATGTGTGCCTCCCTGTTTGTTTATGTACAACATGACTGTGGTATTGTCTGTCCTTATCAGCAGATGACCTTGCTAGAGGAATGATTTGAATGCCTCGATTGCATGCTTCACTGCCAGCATCGCCTTTAGGTTTATGTGCCAATTTTAGCTGGTCTGGAGTCCATAGGCCTTGGATGCACTTGTCTTCTATGTGTGCTCCCCCATCCTAGGTCTGAGGCGTCCGTGGTGATGGTTTGCCTTGGTTGTGGTTTGTTGAAAGGCAACCCTCTGTTCGCTTGGCAGGCCTGAGCCCACCACAGGAATTCCTTTTTCAAGCATGGAATGATTGGAATCATGGTTTCTAGATTGTGCCTGTGTTGAGACCATACATTCCTTGGGTACCATTGTAATTTCCTCATATGCAGCCTGGCATGTGGGATCAAGATTATGCAAGATGCCATGTAACCCAGGGCCTGCAGGACTTTCCTTGCAGTGAGCTGAGTTTGTCTTGTCAAAGCCATGAAGTAGATTGGTAGTTGCTTTTGTTTTTCTTCTGTGAGAAAAGCCATCTGAGTTATTGTGTCCAAATCCACACCCAAAAAGGTTATCCTTTGGGATGGCACTAGTCTTGACTTCTGGATGTTGACTGTGTATCCCAAGGCCTGTAACAGGTGTATGACATAGGCCAAATCCTTTATAAGTCCTGTCCTCCGCTTGTATTAGGCAGTCGTCCAGGTATGGGTAAATTTGAATTCCCTGAAGCCTGCAATGTGCAATTACTGATGCCAGGCATTTCGTGAATACTCTGGGCACAGTAGATAAGCCAAAGGGCAATGCTGAGAATTGATAATGCTCTGATCCTGCAAGAAATCTGAGGTGTCTTCTGCAATCTGGTCGTATAGGGACATGCAGGTATGCCTCCTTGAGATCTAGAGCCACCAGCCAAGACTCCTTGCCCAGCATGGGAAGAAGCTGCTGTAGGGTCAGCATTTTGTATTTTGGCACAATGAGATATGTGTTTAGTGCTGACAAGTCGAGAATAGGCCTCCATTGGGTTTCTTTTCTTGGTACAAGGAATAGTCTGGAGTAAAAGACTTGACCTTGTTCCCGAGATGGTACCTTTTCTATTGCTTTCATCTGAAGTAAATGGTTGACTTGTCTTAAAGCCTCTGGCTTCTGGTTTGGTGGTAGGTTTGGCATTCCGCTCCTTCTTGGTAAAGTGTGGAAATGAAACCTGTAGCCTTTGTCTATTGTTTGCAATATCCATTTGTCTTTTGTAATGCAATGCCAGTTTTTTGAGAATAAAGGCAATTTTCCGCCCAAGGGTGCTTCCATCTGTTCTCTTGTAGGCGGAATCAGAGTCAAGTCATTGTGTCTGTCCTGTGGAAGTGGTTGTAGTTGTAGCTGTGGCAGTACTCCTTTGGTTGGCAGGTTGCCACTGGCGACCCCTGTAGGCACCCTTTGATTGACCTCTGCCTCCTGGGCGTCTATTCCTGCCCCTCTGTGCCTTGGAGGTGTCTGGAAAGGACCAATTCTTTGAAGGCCAGTTTCTGCTGAACCTCGGAGGTTGGACCTGCAGAAATTCCTTAACTGTTTGCACAGATTTTGCTTTTTCTTCCACTTTCTTTAGAATCTCCTGTGCAGGGGAGCCAAATAAACTTTGTTTCTCCATTGGAGCATCTAGGAGTTTAGCCTTGACATGGTCCGGCAAGGATTGCTCTTTTAGCCAGGCATGTCTACGAATTACTGCCCCAGTCATAGCTGATCTAAATGAAGCTTCCAGTGCATCATAGCCACATTTTAAGAAGTGGTTACTGACCTGCTGAGAATTGTGTACCAAATCTTGAAGGGCCTTACGGTCTAAAGGTTCAGGAGAAGAAAGCTTTTTATTCAGCTGATCTAGCAAATATTCCTGGTACTGTATCATATGGAATTGACAGTTCAAAGCCCTGGCAGAAAGAGTAGCAAAGGTGTAAACCTTTTTTCCCCATCTCTCTAATGCTCTTGACTCCCTTTCAGAGGGTAGTGGGTTTTTAGCAGTGGCAGCTGCAACACCTTTCGGGCCCTGAGAAATAGTTTCTGGGTCTGCAGCATGGGCTTTATACAAGTGGAAATGGGAATCAGGAACCCTGTAGTATCTGTCAGGTTTGGCAGGGGTCAGGAGCAGAGCTGACATCATTATATGCATCAACTACAGTTAGCACAGGTGGTATGGCTAAAGTACTATGCTGTGGCAAGTGTAAGAAAGTCCGTAGTCTTTTTCTAGAATCAGAGAAATCTTGACCCTGCCATTGAAAGTGTTCCCTCATACAGTGTAAAGTTTCCCCAAATGAAAATTCCTCTGGAGGGGAAGCAGAAGGGATAGTCTTCTGCATCAGAATCCTCATAAGGTGAGTATGGCCCTTCCTGATGGTCTGACAAATCAGATCCATCGGAGGAGTAATCAGAAGAGAGAGGTTCAGGGGGGGTCAGTCCTGGGCCTTTTGTCAGGAGGAGGATGGGAGGCCCTGTCTGGGTGTGGTTGGGAACCTCTAATTAGAGAAATAAGGTCCTCAGCAAGACTGAGCATCTGGGAACTTGAGGAAGGCCTCTGAGATGTAGATTTTGCAGGCAATGCTTTAGCAATTTTAGCTGCTTTAGCCCTGGAGAAAGCCTTAATAGACATAGAAGCAGGGGGCCTAGCTGCCCCACGTGCAGGAGTGGAAATGTCCAAAGGAACAGTGTCGGACAAATCTTGTGCACTTGCTTCTTCGGTAGGGATTTCTGTAGCCGACTCGGCCGGGGCCTTACTGGCCACGGTTGTCGGAGGTATGTTTTCGGCGGAAGGAAGAACGGAGGCCTCGGTTTCAGCCGAAACCGAGACACTCGCGGTAGGCCTAACCGCGGTTTCAGCTGAAACTGCGGGCCGCTAGTGTCGGTCCTTTTCCTTGCGTTTTTTGGTTAATGCGTAGTCGGAGTCTCCGGCAGCATTTTATATGCAAAAGCGGAGCCAAAAAACTCTTCCGCAAACTCCGACCGACGTCTAAGAGTCCGTCGGTTGAAGGAGGCACAGGCTAAACAAGCTGATACGTCGTGGTCTGGGCCTAAGCAAGGAAGGCAGTAGGAATGGAAATCCTTATGAGGTATTTGTTTCCCACAAGTTAAACAATTATTTACTTTGTCTGACATCGGCTGAGGCAAGAAAGAGTCCCCAACGGGGTACTTAGCTTTTTAGAAGTTTTCGGTAGCTGAATCTCTGGATCTGACCGACCGGCACTTGCGAACAGCTTCTGCTTCGGGCACCGCGGGCCAAGAAAGACTGAGGAAAATGGCGTCGGCTGATGCCTTTATACCCCAGCAGCTATGACGTCGGGGAAGATGCGACATCAGCCGAAGCCAGACCCAGACTTTGGAATCCGGCCGACCGAAGGGCTGCCTGAGGCAGGACAACCCATATGTTATGACTGCAGATGCATCCTTGAAGGACATCACCTTTTTGTAAGAAAAGAAAAATTAATTTTGTTAACAGGCAAGAGGAGACTGGAATTTACTAGAGAAAACTGGCAAAGGAACTAAGATATTGGGAGCAAATGACTAGAAAGGGAAAAGTAATAGAATGGGAAGATGCCAAGAATTTACTTGGACTGCAGGTTAGAGATTGCCTTCCCTATCAAGGATTGACATAGTATAGGCAAACAAAGAAATAGGGGGCTCTTAAATGAAAGGCCAACACTGGTAGAGTTTTTAACAGAATCTAGACAGATTCTGTTTTGCTGTTAAAAAAGAATAATTAGTAAAGCATATAAAATATTGCATGATAGTTATAAGAATCAATCAGAGAAGCTTAGAAAAGATTGCGAAGAAAGACTGGATAAGCAATTCACAGAGACAACAGGGGAATGTATGTCTATCTCTCAAATATACAACAAAGTCTAAAAGATTTAAGATCTTTCCTGGATGTGTTTACATAGGTATTTTTATACTCTAGACTCCAAAGAATTTTTCTTCAGGTGGACAGCAAATGTTGGAGGTGTGACGGGCAAGAAATAAGTAGGTGAGAACATATTTTTTAGAAGTGTAGTGGGCCGGCAGACTTTAGGCATTCCCTGCAGACTGCTCTGTCAGAGACACTGGATGAGCAGATTGGACAGGCTGGGGAGATTATTATTTTTGAGTTATGCTACAGAATCGGGATTGCCTAGACACAGTAAAGCCTCACTAAGTCCAATTATGGTGTCTGCCAAAAAAGCAATTACTACAAAATGGAGATCAAAGTCAAACAACTTTACTAGGAGTAGTGAATACAGTAACAGAGAGAAAACAACTGGAATTGGCATCTTTAGAAAAGGGAGGGAGCAAACTACATAGGGAAAATGGGAATTATGGGAACGATATATGCAAAGCAGGAAAGAAGTTTAAGAGGTAGGATTTGAATAAGCCATATAATGCTTAACTGACAATGACTGGATGGTTTATAAGTGATGTACAAGGTTTGCAACTACAGTGGTTTCAGTTGCATCTGTGATGAAAACTGTCTGCAACTAAACTGGTATCATTTTGTATGTTTTTCATTTATATAAATGTAAGATTACCTTTGTCATATGTGAAAATTTAATAAACAATGTTAAAAAAAAAAACAGAAAAATTAATTTTGCAACACTCTATCTCTTCTTTATTTATGTGACAAATCATTTGTGTCTTTTCCTCACAGCCAGTAATTTCAAGATACAGCTTGGATTTTTCTTTTAGAATAAACAAGCCACATAATTTCTGGGCATGTATTAATAAACTCCACCACCCAGGGCAATGCACAACTCCAACCCCCTCAGCCCCAGCCCAAATATCGCCAGAGTCCATTGCCAACACCTTCTACAGTTTCTTTACAGAAACCATCCAGGCCCTTGCTAGCAAACTTAAACCCACTTGTCCTAACGCTACCACTAAACCCAGTAACATTCTCTCCTTTAGCTTCCAAAATGTTCCAACTTCACTCATTAGAGCCCTAATTAAAAAAACTCAAATCAACCACCCTTTCAGCTGACCTCCTCCCGGCAGACTACCTGCAAAAAGCTGCTGATGTTATAGCATACCCTGTCACTATTTTGATAAACAGAACCATAACTGAAGCCTCTATCCCCTCTACCTGGAAAATATCACACGTCATACCACTCTACAAAAGAGGCAGCTCCACTGAGCTGTCAGACTACAGACCGATAGCTATCCATTCTCCTCTGGCTAAAATTATGGAAAAGTATATCCATGAACAACTCTTACACTACCTTATTCAACATAATCTTCTGGCCAACTCCCAGCATGGATTTAGACCACAGCACAGTACCACCACAGCCCTCCTCTCCTTTTCTAATGTTATTAATTCCAACCGCAACAAACTATCTTCCAACCTGTTGCTTGATCTTTCCAAGGCCTTCAACATGGTTAATCACCAGCTACTCTTACTTACCCTAAAGAAAATATCCCTAAACAACCATGTCATACAATGGTTTCAACCTTATCTTAGTGGAAGCCAGCAGGCTGTCCTTTGCCAGGACAAACTCTCCACCCTTCTCCTTGTTACCCTTGGTGGCCCTCAAGGGTCCATATTAGGCCCCCTTCTTTTCTCCCTCTTTATCAATGACCTCCACACTATAATCCCAGATGCAACCTGTATACCATATGCAGAGGACTCTACCCTGATTTGCTCAGCCTCTACCCCTAGAGATCTCCTTAGTTTAACCCAGAAAAACCTTTAATACAGTAGAAAACAATCTCTAATCAACAGCTGATATTAAACCCTAATAAAACAAAGCTATTGCTCTTCTCCCCTACTTGCAAATCCTCTCAACCTTCATTTACTATAACATCTAACAATGGGACCATAATCTCACCAGATATGTATACCAAACTCCCGGGTGTCATAATAGACAACAACCTCAAATATGACATGCACGTAAACCAAACAATTAGAACGGTTAATAAAAAACCTGGCTCCCTCTATAGCTAGGACTGCCATTGCCCGTACCCATCTGCTTTCAACTCTACTCTATGCCTCTCCAATACTCACTAACTTGAACAAAACTGATTTCAGCAAACTCTCTTGCTGCTACAATCAAATAGCCAGGTTTGCCACAGGAACTCCCTACAGGACACACCATTGTCAATACCTAAACCTCTTAGGATGGCTTAGAACTCCCCAGGGTAATTCAATATAATCAACTTACTGTAGCATTCAAGGTTATTTAACTAGCCAGAAAAAAACGCCCTCCCTTAAAAATATTATCCATTCCTACAAAAATGCTAGGCCACTTGTTCCACTACAAAACTTTTGGTTCAATCTGTTAAAGCTAACAAACTATCTGGAGAATCTTTACTTGCAAATTCAGTAGACAAAGCCTGGAATTTACTCCCATCTGACCGTACTCTGAACCCCTCCCTTAATCAGTTAAAAAAAAATCTAACCCAGTATTTTAAAACTCACTAGTTATTGTCCTTGCTCTAACCCGGACTAAAGCATAAACTACTTCCATATCCCTGCACTTTTTTCACAGCAACTTACCTCTTACACTAAAAGGTTTGAAAACAAGACTGTAACCACTCTGCATATAGCTGGACCTATAGGTTTGATAAGTGAAACTGAAACATATTTGTATATATTTCTGAATATAAACTGTTTTCTTCATAGACTTGAAATATGAGACTATCTTGTATGTTAATACAATATGTTTGTGCATGTACTGTAACTTGCTTATCTATCTGTTTGTAAGTTTGGAGATTTTCTCCCCGGGCCTCCGCTGAAAATGGACATGTATCCAGTCGGACTATTCCGGTCAACAAATGTAAAATAAATATAAACAGCACGGCATTCCACATCTACTAATGAACCCCCAGACTACAACTTTCTACTTCCTTTTCAACTTGCAAAAAGCATGCACAGTAGCAAATACAACTTCTCTGCTGTAGGTTTTTATTGTATTTTGCTAACTGATCTGGCAGTCCCGGGTAAATTACTTGTTAGCAAGCCTTGCACCTTCTCAGCTAGTTGTTTGTAAAAGCAACTGCATCAGTTCAGGTAAGGAAACATCAGACTGCCCCCCACTTTAATAGTTTATCTATTGTTAGCCAATTTAATTAGGGCTAGGAATAAGTTTGCATGTCTCCAATTAAAAGCTAAGCACCTTCAGTGTATAATTAGCAAAGTATATGATTTTAAATGAGACTCTTTACCATCAACTGCGCTAAAGCAGCCAGCACAGAGTGACTGTTTCTCTGCCCACTTTGCTTCCTTCACACCACCAATTCCCCAACCACCCCCAAACCCTTACATCTACTCCCTCTTAACTACTCCTGCAGTTTAGTACATATGACCCACTCAAAGCCATATACAACCGCTTAAAGACATGTACATTAAATATCTTCTTCCAATCGCTATCCTCAATTCCTACTGCAGCCCATTCCACAGACATAATTTTCTTTACAGACATTCTCAAACCACTTTTTTCCATACACTCCAACTTAACATCTTTGTCCATCCAGTGACAAACATATATGTGCATGAGTGTGTCTACATCTCTCTCTATTTTTCGAAAAACCATAAGCGCGAATCTGCATAAGTGTGAATTCAAATATCTCGAATTTGCACTTATGCATATCAGCTACGGGACGGGAAGTGTGCGAGTCGGGATGTTTTACGGAAGTGAAGGTAAGTGAGTGTATGTGTGTATTTTGTAAGTTTTGTGTGTGGGTTAGGGTAGGGAGGTGGGAGTATGAGTGTGAGTGTTGGATATGTCTGAGTGATGTGTTTGTGTGTGCGTGCGAGGCAGTTTAAAATGTCTGTGTGGTGCTTTTTATTTTGTGTATTAGTGCGATCTCGAAGTTAGAATATACAACTGGGGGGGGTGTGGGGGGGGCATGCATGTAGTGTAGGGCCTGTAGGTTGTGTGATGTGGGTTGTACGGTGTGCGTGTTGTGTGGCGTATGTGCTCTGTCTGTTTGTTTTTTTTTTATTTTCGTGCTTGTGGGTTTCGGGATTTTTGTTGGTTCAAATACAGTTTCGAGTTACTGAATTTTCAAGCATTCAGCAATTCGAGATTGTGAAGGGGAACCATATATAGGGTTTACTATGGTAAGGACAAAGTGGGTTCAGTCGAACCCACTTCAAAGTCCGGAGGCTGAAAGGCAACAATGCATCTTCTTTTACCTGGAGTGTTTTATTAATTTCTTGTTATATTACTATGCTCAGAATACATGATGTAACCTGTTTTGTGTATTATGCTGTATGTACTGTATTTGTATAACTTGATGCCGGAGCTTTTCACCCCTGGCCTCTGTTGAAAATGGACCTGGTCAAGTCGGAATTTCCCAGTTAACAAATGTAAAATAAAATAAATAAAATTGTCGAAGTACAAAATCTCACCCCTATCTCGACCCATGTTAAAGCCCGTTTCGAGGTCGAATACGAGCCATATTTCGACAATGTTGGAATTCGATGTTGTTTTCGCGTACATGGGTTGACGATCCCATCATTCAGTTGGGTCCGGTTCGACCATACCATAGTAAACTATAGATAGACAGACAGACAGGCAGACAGATGGATAGATAGATATATACACACACACACATATATATATATATATATATACACACACATATATATATATATATATATATATATATATATATATATCTATATATATATATATATATATATATAGATATAAGGTTCATAGATTAGTACTACGATAACTGCCCTTGTGAGCCATTTTAAGCCTAGCCAATTATCCCTTGTGAGACTCAAACCCTGCACCTTGTGTTTTTAAGGCAAACACTTTAACCATTAGGCCACCCCTCATATATATATATATATATATATATATATATATATATATATATATATATATATAGATAGATACACAGACACACACACACACATATATATATATATATATATATATATATATATATATATATATATATATATGTACACACATATACATACATACACACACACACGTACATAAAGTTATATACATTTATTATAGCCACTAATTTGGACTACTATTCTTCTGATCAATACACATTTTTTGTATCCTCCCTCATCTACACCCTACTCACTTTTTAGCTTTCTGCACACGACCCAACTACACTCAACTATTTTATCTATATATTACCCTGTAAGCGTCTCCTCACCCTTTACCACACCTCTCTCTCTCTCTCTCTCCATTTCTCTAAACACTCCTTTCATTAATGCACCACACAGCCATCACCTTTCCAAACTTCCACCTTCTACCCACCATGTAAACTCTCACCATTTCAACTCACAATGACACAAGTCGATTGCTAATGCTTTGTATTCTCACATTAACTCACTTCACTACCATAACATTCCCACATCATATCCAGACTCCATCACAAACTCACATATACCATAAAACCCTCTCTATCCGTTTAACAGATACACATGCACAGATCTGATCTCTTATAGATATGTTAAAGTTAAGAATACGACTGAAAGTCAGATACAAATATACTTAGTGTAGATACTTACCCTAACCTGGATCCACATATCGGGTCTATGACAAATCTTCGAACGCTCAAAATTTAGAACGTTACATGGTCGAGACCAAACATTCGATATTTTAAGTGTTCAAAGATTGACTTTCAACGGCGCAGTACGGTGCAGATAGGGAGAATTTCCCTTTTCTGCAATGAAGTGCGGTCTCGGAGTTAGCATATATAAGTAGGAGGGGTGTGGGAGGGTGCAAGGGGGCTTGCTGTTAAAGTGTGATTTTCTTTTTTTGTTTTTATTTGATGCTCGAATATCCAAATGTCGAACATTTGGTCTTGATCATGTAATGTTCAACATTTTGGATGTTCGAACATTTAACATAGACCCCCACATATAAACTATCCACCATGGCCAACTCGTTTCTTTCCATTGCTCCCATCACAATTCACCCCATCAGATAATGAAGCTAACCTCATTCTTTTCAACATTAACCTCAGAAGTATCTGCAACAATCTTCATGATATCCATGCATGTCTACATTATTACTCCCTAAAATTATTTCCCCAGGTGGTTTCAACATACTCAAAATAGAGAGGAAATTTAAGACAGCAGGTGGTATTGTTATTTATAAAAACAATTTAGAAATAACTTCAGCCCATTTAAATATCCCAAAATTTAACACTGCTAAACGTCTGAATGTAAACCGCAAAATCTGTGTGTATTTCAGCAGTATACATCTCCACCAGGCAATATTACCGCAGCTGAAAATATCCAGCACAACATCCCCCAGGAAACTTTCATCTTAGGTGACCTAAATGTAGACTGAGAATCCATAAACAGCAGAAACCCAAGGACTCTATTCACTTATTTGGCTTCGCCCAACTAATAAGCTCCACCACCAGAATCAACAAAAGCACTGGCAGGCAGTCCATACTGGACTGAATATTGACAAAAAACAACAACATAAAAAACTCATAATATAAAATCTGCTGCTTGCTTACCATTACCAGATATTATAATTGACTACCTCCCAAACTATGCAATAGGACAACAACATGGATCACCCAAATAATTCATAAACAAGTATGCAATTTAACCACCAAAGTTGACAATGGCATACTGCCCTGTCCCACAAACTGGAATTCAATACGAATAATGCCCTAGACGAAGCAGTTACTCACTTCATTTACACCTTCATAAAATACTAAATGATTTAACACCATTCAGGACAGGATAAAACAACATGCCTAACAACATTTTTTAGATACCTCAGAAACTGTAACAAAGTTCCTCTTAAATTTGACAAGAAATTATACTACAGTTATCTCCTAAACAAAGCACCAAATAACCCCAGGCTTTTTTTGGTCTTCTCTAAACTATTACACCCTGGCCATAAAACTACACGCTGTACTGCTACTTCAAACAACAAAGAGTCTCTTGCCACTCAGTTCAAAACTTGTTTAATCCAGTCAGTTCTATCACTAATAAATGACCATCTCACTTAACCCCTCCAACTTCCATCTATTCTTGAAAGCAGCACACTGTCTTTTAGTTTTACGTCAGTCCCAACACCAAGCATTTAAAAAAATAGCCAAATTAAAAGCAACTTCAACTGGATAACCTTCACACCAAGTTCTTCAAAGCAGGTGCAGAAGAGCTAGCCTTACCGGTCTCCATTTTGATCAACTGGTCAATAACTAAAAGCTATGTCCCATCCACCAGGAAAAAAAAATCATTATTATACCCCTTCACAAATGAGGCACTTGAACAGAGATAAACTACAGACATACTGCTATCCTATCACACCTATCAAAAATCCTTGAGAAATGTACTCACTCTCAGCTTAGGAGACATATCAACCAAACACAACCTCCTCTCGAACACCCAAGCACAGTTTTAAAGCCCAACCACAGTACTCCTACTGCTCCCCAACTTCACCAACATAGTAAACTAATACAGAAATGAAAGCAACCTCGTTTCTTCACTTTTCCTTGACCCTTCCAAAGCATCTGACAGTGTCCCACCAAAGGCTCCTTTCTGAACTTACAACTCTGGGTCTCACTTATTCCTCCATCTCCTGGTTTCACAGTTATTTATGCAGTCATAAGCAGGCAACTAAATGGCAACAAAACCTTTCAGTATTTCAACCAATCTCTGTTGGTGTTCTCCAAGGGTCAAGACTTGGCCCCCTTCTATTTAATATTTTCATAAATAAACTTAATACCTCTTGTATAACATGCCAACGATTCAACCCTTACCTGCTCTGCCCAATCCATAACAGAATTACAGGAAATCACTCAAAAATCTTTCACTGACACAGAAATATGGCTAAACAATTCTAACTTGCTGTTTAAAGCCATAAACAAGCTTATGTTATTTACTCCAAGACACCACCTTAACCCGAAACACACATTTCATATTACCTCAATAGCACAACAATAGAAATCATAAGCCAAACAAAACTACAGAGTCTACAACTTTGAAATTTGATCACCATATAATTCATTCCATCAAGAAAACTTACCCATAACTCTGGGTATCTATAGGGCCAAAACACTACCCGAAAGATCAAGCAAAGATTACATTAGCTGCAACATACATCCTGCCTTCTCTATTATATGCTTCTATCCTTAAAATATCAACACTACATATAAAACTAAACTAACCTCCCGCTGCTACAGAACAGCTAAATTTGCAACCAGCCAACAACACACCACTGCCTTGCATTAAAACAAACTGGCTTCCCAAACCAGCCGACATGCTCACAACTAATCACTGCCCACAACCTACTGTACTCTCCAGACAAATGCATAGCATTACAAATTACTATACTGTACTACTCACCCACTTAAACAGTCTATTACATAACTAATTCAGAATTACTTACATATACTGACTCAGTACAATTACAACTGGAACTAAAAGTGAGTGCTGCCTGCCCATGAATATTCATGACATAAAACATTGCCTGGTACATTTTGTTTTCCTTGTTCAGAAGCATATTTAAAAAAGATGTTATTTCTAAGTAGAAAACAACCTCTTGCTTTGGTATAAAAAAGTGCTCACCGGTGCATAATGAGGCATACATACACTTTTTTTTCCGTTTATACAAAAAAAGTTGTTTCACACATTTAGACATGATTTTTAACTTTGTACAAGTAAAAGATTTTATGCCCCATATTCTCTTTTTATCAATACCCCCTTTTATCTGGTGGGAGACGTTCAAAACATAAACTTTTAAAATATATGTGCAGTTGCAAAGTCAGGGTATCTTGGATGCAGACAAATTATCACCAACCTAGAATCCCAAATTTACAATTTGAGCAAGTGAGTCTCCAAATTTAAAGATAAAAACCTCTTACAGAAATATAAAGTCATCAATCAGCAGCTAGGTGAACTTTAGACAGATCAACTTTGTACCTGCAGCATGCAGCCCATCAAGCATGGGCAAATGTTGACTAAACTAAACTAATGTCTTTCAGCTTTTCTCGGTTAGGGGTCAAATCTCGTCCGCTAATGACTGGCAGTGGATTTTTACAGTGCCGAGGTGCCAGCCCAATGCCCAACCTTCAAAGAAGGCACACCCTTTCACACACACACCTATCTGCATGTCTTTAAACATCACTCAATCGTGGGGAGAACATGCATACAAACCTGGAAAATTACTGGCATAGGCATAACAACAAAGAGCTAAAATGAGAATAGGATGTATAAAAACAAAGGAAGGCAAAGTCTTTACAAATCAACTGGATATTAATATCCAATTTATGAACTACTATTCCACACTTTATAAAGCACTTTAGGAAAGAATTTTCTTTCTAGCGGACCTGATTGGCCATCTCCTTGAAAAAACTTGCCTTTTCCCCAATTATCTGTAGAACAGAGGAACTTTCTAAATGAACTCCTAGTACCACAGGAAATAACTGCAACACTGAACTCTACACCTTCTGGGAAGGCTCCTGGCACTGATGGTATAACATCCAGCCTTAATAAAGTGTTGACAAATCAAACTCTTATCCTTGTAGGTTTAATACTCTCAAAGAATTAGGGGACTTGCATCCAACATTCAAACAAAAACTTCAGTCCTTTTAACAATCAGGAAAAGATCATAACTATTTGTAATTACAGACTTACACCCCTAATTAGAGCTAAAACTAAATTATATACCAAAGTTTTAGCGACCAGGCTTAATAAAGTTTTCACTTTCTCTGTACACCATACCCAAGATGGATACTAGTACAAACCACTTCCATGCTTTACTTTTATATATGTGGGCAGGCAATCCTTATACATGCCCCTAAGCAGCCATTCTACCAGAGTTTCAGAAAGCCCTTGACTCCATCTGATGGGGCTATCTTTGGTCTGGCTAGACGAGATATGATCTCCCTTCAGAGCTTCACCAGGGTATACAAATTTTATACAGTTTACCATTTGTATGCGTTCTCACAAACTGGATGACTTCTCCCTCCATTTGGACTGGGTAATGGTACCTGTCAACATTGTCCTCAATCTCCTTCTCTCTTTCTACTGGGTATTTGACCCCTAGTCATGTTGCTCAGGGATACACCAGACTTGCATGGCTGGGAGTAGTCAGGTATAGAATCTTGTACCTTACTATCTGCAGATAACAGCATGCCAACCCTCCTACACCTACTTTCTCTACTCTACTCTTATTCTGGGCTGAATGTCAGTGCTGACAGAACAGTATTTCTACCAGATAATGATGATGCACTTCAGCTTCCCATTGTAACTGGACATCTTTACAATGGTACAAACACCCAATGAAGCATCTAATTCTAACATTATGCCAAGACGTTTCACACATGTTAACACTGAGTCTACAATCCCTACAGGGATTTCTGTTTGCTCAGGTTCACTCATGGGGAAAACTTTACCTTTCCTGGTGGGGAAGGATTTCAGTATTGCAAATGTTTTGTCCTAAAATAATATACATCTTGTGATGCATAACTGTCCGGCCTCTAGTAAATATTGGGGAAAAAAGTAAGAATTTAACTTTCCAATCTGTTTGGGAGAAGCGGAAAGGCATCTCTGATACATTTTTGTATCTGCCTAGGAAATATGGAGGAGCGGTCTACCTGATGTATGGTGTCTAGCTGAAACTGCTACATGCTTCCCTTATCTTGAGTCTCTGCTCTCTTTGCTAACAAACCAGATCTTGAACTTTGGGACAAGCTTACTCCATCTTGAGGCAGCCTTTTATCACAATTGTGGAAATGCTAGCTAAATAAAGGCCTGAAGTGGGTGCACCAGATCTAATATAAAGTAGCAGATGGATATTGTTTTGCTTCTTTCACATCTCTGCAAGCCTTGTACAATCTACCATCCACTGATTTCTGGAGATACCTGCAGTTGAAACACTTGTTTACTACTCATTATACCATGACCCCCCCCATTAATATTCCAAAACGTGCACGCTGATTGGTCAGCGTGCACGTTGTAAATCGACTTATACTAATGGAAAAAGGTCCGGTCGCCCGAACTTCTTCCATTAGCATAAGCCTTTTTTTAAAACATTGTCGCACTATGATAAAGGAGTTTAACATAGCTAGACAGGATCTCCGTTGCTTTTTTTAAAGCTGTCTCGCTATGTTAAACTCCTTTAACATAGCGAGACAGTGTGTGAAAAGCAACGGAGATCTTGTTTTCTCCGTTGCTTTATTCAAAACTATCTCGCTATGTTAAATGGGTTTAACATAGCGAGACAGCTTTAAAATAAGCAAAGGAGATTCTCCGTTGCTTTTTTTTTTAAAGCTGTCTCGCTATGTTAAACTCATTTAACATAGCAAAACAGTAAAAACCAACGGAGATCTTGCTTCCTCCGTTGCTTTTGCCCACAACTCTGATGTACTGCATAGGCATACGCATGTGCAGTACATCAGAACTGCCGCAGAATACCAGACAGCTGCGGAAGGGCAGCAAAGAGGCATTATACAATGCCATTATTTAAGAAAAGTAATTTTTTTTCTTAAATAATGTCATTGTACAATGCTGGATTTACCCACGGTTGGCTTTGTTTGGCCATTCGGGCTTCACCCTCGTGACCAAACCACGCCAACCGTGGGTAAATCCAGCATTACCCACACCCAGGCGTGGGTTATTGCTATATCATCCAGCTTAAACTTCCACAGATTCACATTTCAACAAGCTCTTGGTACAACACAACCTCATTCCAAACTATATTACAATATTAATTTCTTATATTTACATTCTGCTCTGAAAATCAACACTTCCTGAGCATAATAAGTTGCTAACCACTTGCATCAAAAGTTTCGCTCCCACTTCTACGGCTATATCGCCTTCTTTACAGCTGAATATTAGACAGCTTTCGCTACCCTGAGACTATTATTACATCAATTAAAGCTGAAATATCAACGTTTCTGGACCCCTGCATATATGGTACAGAAGGGTCATCACTCATCAGGTAATTGCCCTGTACAGCCAGACTCAGTAAAGTTTTGTCGATCAAAATCCCCATTACAGCAGACATTTGGCTTTTAGGATGCATTCCCTTAGAAGTACACCCAAACTAAGCCCACAGACTTAGGCTTTTAGAAATCTCAACAGTTACCACGTTGTATGTAGCCTCCAAATTGGAATCCCTGTTCTCCTCTCCCTCTTCAAAACCTGCATGCCTTTATAAGGAAATATATCTGCCTTCTTGGACGTGATACACAGTAAGATGTGTACTTCATTAGTAATACCTCTTCTCTCCATTTCACTCTGGAAAAAGATCTATTCCTTATTAATTGTATCCTAAGTATCTTAATGAATCAATTATTGTTAAGCTTTTCTAGATTTTTTCTTTCATACTGTAGAATACCAAGTTATATAATGGTTTACTGGTTTTATTAGTTATTAAAGGTCTTCTTTTTACACTGCTGGAATCCACTCAATAGTTTTACTTAACTGTTTTGTAATTGTTGTGCATCACAATATTGTATGGAATGCATTTCTAGACACTGTTGTCATTATTTGCATTCTTGCTTACTGTATTGGTTAAAAAAAAAAAAAAAAAGATTGCTCAAATTTAAAAGCCTTTATTAATCTCAGAATGGAATACAATGATGACGGCATCAGACAGGCAAGTATGCAGATGAAGGTTACAGTCAGAAGTTCTACAAAGAATAGTAGAACCCAGGTACGCAGCTGAGCAAAGTTCAAACTATGGATATCTGACGCACAATGGATCAACTATCTTAACCTGATCTCAGTGGACAAATCCTGCAAAGTAACTTGTACGTTAGACCGCTACTGAAGACAATTACTGCCTTATGTTACAGATAGTTTTCTTTGACTATGGCTTTCACAACAAATCTAGCCAGGCACCAATGCTGGAACATGTGGGTAGAATTTCAGCTGTAAAAACTACTGAAACTTACCCAACTAAGTTACCTTCTACTCAGTTCTCAGAATGCACAGCTATATCCTGCCTCTCCAGTTTTGCACCAAGCCAAAAGAGAATGAAACAAGAAAAAAAAAAAAAAACATGCAGGGAAATGAAGTGTGGGCCTGTCCTGAAGCCATAGTTCTACTTTCAGATCTAGCATGGCGAAGTACCCATAGCTTTCTTATCTGATGAGAAACATTACAGCTGCAGGAATTATGGAGTTCAGCTATAATTACCTGGGTGTCTGCCCAAAAACGAATGATCAAAAAGACTTTCCTCTAAGAAAGGTTGTACCCCAGAGATTACTTCCAACTTCTAAAATGCTGGAATGTCATTCAGAAAAGCCAATGATCTCCAGTCCTACATGCAAAGGTCCTGTCACAAAGTGGTATAGAACAGGAAAAACTGCACAAGTACTCAGGGGTGTTGCAAAGAAAGCATCTATTTATAAACTTTCTTCCTTCACAAGCATTTACTAAGGGAACAAAAAGGGGAAACATGAAAAAGTACAGTTTTGTACCTACCATAAATGTAGATGTTCGAAGATCCACATTGCTGCAGTCCTTACATATGGGTAGTCCGCTGTCCTCGGTCGGCCCGAATACCAAAGTATTAGGCTGACGTCGGTCAAGGCGCTTTAAACTGACATCAGAACGTCAGGGTACAAAAGCGCATGACCGACGTCATATCCTCAGTCTTTTCTTGCCCCAGATGTCAGAAGGCCCTAACAAGAAAGGCCAAAGCCAAAAACAGCAAAAATAACCAACCACCCCTGCACTAACCATATTTACAATATGTACAACCCAAACCACACCACCACCTCTAACTACAGAGGGAAGGAGGGAGGTAAATTGGACTGCAGCAATGTGGATCTTGAACATCTACATTTATGGTAGGTACAAAACTGTACTATGTTCTTCATCTCACATTGCTGCAGTCCTTACATATGGGTAGAATCCCAAAGCAGAGGGAAGGGAGGATGGCCAAACTAAAAAGCATTAGGGGCTGCCAAAATGCCCTGTAAAATTGCAGTGGCAAATCCAGCCCTAGATTTAGAGTAAAGTGGAAGGTGGTAATGCTTAGAGAAAGTATGCACTGAACTCCAAGTAGCTGCTTCCAAAATATCTTTAGTAGCCACCCCTTAAAAAGCTGTAGAAGTGGCAGTAGCCCTAGTGGAATGAGGCCTAATCCCAGCTGGAATCTCCTTACCATGATGGGAATAACAGAAGGTAATACAAAAACCAATCCACTTAGAAATAGTTTGTTTAGAAACAGGTTTGCCCTGAGAACCCAAAGCAAAAGAAACAAACAACTGCTGAGACTGCCTGAACCCTTTAGTTCTGCTCAAATAATATCGTAACTGTCTGTGTATATCCAAAGTGTGCAAAATCCTCTCCCTTTATTTTGGGGGTTTGCATAAAAGTAGGCAAATGAATAGTTTGGTTTAAAGCCACACTAGAAACCACTTTAGGCATAAAAGAAGGGTTAGTGCATGAAGACACCCTATCCTTGTGGAAAATTAAGAAGGCTCAACCGCCATAAGGGCCTGTAATTCAGAAACCCTTCTCGCAGAGGTAATGGCCAACAAAAAGCAGTCTTCCATGATAAATATTTCAACTCTGCAGTTGCTGCAGGCTCAAAAGGTTGTAGAGTGAGTTTCTCCAACACAAAATTGAGATCCCAAGCAGGAGTAGGAGCTCTACGTGGGGGTCTTATATTCTTTGCCCCTCTAAGGAATTGCTTAAACAAAGGATGAGAAAATAATGGTGGGTCACAGTCATAGTGAGCAGAAAATGCTGCAGCATGCACCTTTATAGAGGAGAAGGACAAACCTTTGTCCAATAACTCAGTAAGGTATTGAAGAGCAACACTTAAATTAGGTTTAGAAACATCAAAGTCCTTTGCTGTACTACAAAATAAAAATCTCCTCCATTTATCTGCGTAAACTTTCCTTGTACTAGGCCTTCTGGCCTCCAAAATAACATTCAAAACTTGTTGTGGAAGCTGAGACCCTCCAGGGTTTAAAACAGAATATGCCAGGCTGTTAGATGTAGAGAGTGAAGTTTGACATTGAGTAAATGATTGTTCTCCTGAGACAGCAGGTGAGGAATCGAAGGCAACGGCCATGGAGGCTTCCGTACCAGACTTCTCAGTAATGGGTACCAGTGCTGTCGAGGCCAATGCGGAGCTATTAAAATCATGTTTGGCTTGTCCTGTCTGACCTTCAGGAGTACCTTTGGGAGGAGAGGCAGAGGTGGAAAGGCATACACGTGAAGATTGCTCCAATTGAATGAGAGAGCATCCACTTTCCAAGCTGTGGGATGAAACCTTTTGTGCAAAACTTTGGCAGCTGGTAATTTAGTGGAGAAGCGAACAGATCTATGTCTGGAGTTCCCCATAACACTGTCAATTTCTGAAATACATGAGGATCCAATTTCCACTCGTGGGGATCCATAATTTGTCTGCTCAACACATCTGCTAAGGAGTTCTGTGCTCCTGGCAGAAACCTTGCCTGAAGATTTAGCTGTAAACTGAGAGCAGTCTCCCACAAAATCATTGCTTGTCTGCATAGAGGATATGAGTCGTCCCCTTGCTTGTTGATGTACCACATGACAGTTGTGTTGTCTGTTTGAATCAACACCTGCCCTGGAAGAAGTAAATCCTTGAAAGCTATCAATGCAAATTGGACTGCTAACATCTCCTTCAAGTTGATATGTAAATGTTGAAGTCTGGCAGGCCACGTGTCTTGTACCCATTTTCCATTTAGATGAGCTCCCCAAGCTTTGTCTGAGGCATCTGTCGTAAGAATCTGACTCGCCTCTGGTCGGGTCACAGAGAGTCCCTTGTTTAGGTGACATTCCTGAGCCCACCACAAAAATTCCTTTTGAATGCAAGGTATTATCTGAATGACAGTGTCCATATCTTGGCAGTGCTCGTCCATACATTTTTGAGATACCATTGTAGCTTCCTCATATGCAGTTTGGCATTGGGAAGTACCAGAATACAAGATGCCATGAACCCCAAGGCTTGAAGGACTGTCCTTGCAGTCAGCCTGGACTGACGAGACAATTGGTGGAAGTAAAGAGAAAGATTCTTTTGTTTGTCCGGGGTCAAAAAGGCCATCTGGGATGCTGTATTCAGTCTCACACCCAGAAAGCACATGTCCTGAGAGGGTACTAGACTGGACTTTATTTAGTTCACAGAATACCCCAGGCATCTTAACACTGCCATCACATACTGTAAATGATGAAGAAGTTCGTCCCTTCCTCGGGCCAGAATCAGGCAATCGTCCAAATAAGGATAGATTTGTATTCCTCTTAGCCTGAAGAAAGCTACCACTGGAGCCAGAACCTTCGTGAACACTCTGGGCGCAGTAGATAAGCCAAAGGGCAATGCAGAGAACTGATAATGAAAAGTCCCAGCCAGCGCAGATACTTCCTGCAACTGAGCCTGATAGGAACATGAAGGTAAGCCTCCTTGAGATCCAGAGTCACCATTCAGTGATCATTGCCCAGCAGAGGTAAAAGCTGATGTAACGTCAACATTTTGAACTTGGGAATGTCCAGATATGTGTTGAGGATAGATAAATCCAAAATTGGTCTCCACGTGTTCCCTTTCTTTGGTACTAGAAACAGGCGAGAATAAAATCCTAGGCCCACTTCTGGCAGAGGGACGGTTGTATGGCTAATTGAAGTAGTAGAGAAATTTGTTTGTGAGCCTCTAGTCTTTGCTGAGGAGGAACGTCTGGCATGCCTTTGAAAGGAGGCAAGGTATGGAAATAAAACTTGTAACCTTGGTGTATGATATCCAATACCCATTTGTCTTGGGTAATCAAAA
Source organism: Protopterus annectens (assembly GCF_019279795.1). NCBI lineage: Eukaryota > Metazoa > Chordata > Ceratodontiformes > Protopteridae > Protopterus > Protopterus annectens. The sequence continues at coordinate 1,782,575,647 of NC_056741.1, read as the reverse complement.
TCCAATTTTCTTTGAAGAGTGCCAACCTTCCTCCCAAAGGTGCTTCCAGGTAAGAAGGAGCTGGCAGCTGGAAAAGTAGGTCATTGGGCCTGTTTACGAAAGGACTGGCCCCTGCCCTCACCGAAGATTGTGCAGGTGAACTCCCTGTTCTAGATCTGAAAGAACTCTGAGCTCTGCCCTACCGTCTAGATCTACCCCTAGACTGAGAATCATAAGAAGGATCGTCCACCCCTTAGCAGGCCAATTCTTACTAAACTTGGAGGCTGAACTTGCAAAAATCTTTAACAGCCTGCATAGACTTAGCCTTGTCTTCCATTTTCTTCAAGACTGACTCCACAGGTGAACCAAACAACACATCAGACTGCAAAGGAGCATCAAAATCCTTGTCTTAACATGGTCAGATAAATTCTGATCCTTCAGCCAGGCGTGCCTGCGAAGAACTGAACCAGTGGCAGCCACCCTAGACGAGGCCTGCCCAGCATCAAAACCACATTGTAATGAATGCTTACCCACCTGTTCAGAGACATGCACCAAATCTTGTAATTCTTTACACTCAATGCCTTCCAGAGCATCCACCTTAGACTTCAATTGAGAAAGAAGAAAGTTTTGATATTTCAACATATGAAACTGGCAATTCAAAGCCCTCATAGCTAAGGTAGAGGATGTATAGACCTTCTTTCCCCATCTATCCAAAGCTCTGGCCTCTTTATCTAGAGGAACCGGATTTTTTACAATAGCCTTCTTCCATTAGCATAAGTCTTTTAAAACATTGTCGCACTATGTTAAAGGTTTAACATAGCTAGACGGGTTTAAAAAGCAGCGGAGATCTCCGTTGCTTTTTAAAGCTGTCTCGCTATGTTAAACTCCTTTAACATAGCGAACAGTGTGAAAAGCAACGGAGATCTTGTTTTCTCCGTTTGCTTTAATCTAAACTATCTCGCTATGTTAAATGGGTTTAACATGGCGAGACAGCTTTAAAATAAGCAAAGGAGATTCTCCGTTGCTTTTTTTTTTAAAGCTGTCTCGCTATGTTAAACTCATTTAACATAGCAAAACAGTAAAAACCAACGGAGATCTTGCTTCCTCCGTTGCTTTTGCCCACAACTCTGATGTACTGCATAGGCATACGCATGCGCAGTACATCAGAACTGCCGCAGAATACCAGACAGCTGCGGAAGGGCAGCAAAGAGGCATTATACAATGCCATTATTTAAGAAAAGTAATTTTTTTTTCTTAAATAATGTCATTGTACAATGCTGGATTTACCCACGGTTGGCTTTGTTTGGCCACTCGGGCTTCACCCTTGTGACCAAACCACGCCAACCGTGGGTAAATCAATTACCCACCAGGCGTGGGTTATTGCTATATCATCCAGCTTAAACTTCCACAGATTCACATTTCAACAAGCTCTTGGTACAACACAACCTCATTCCAAACTATATTACAATATTAATTTCTTATATTTACATTCTGCTCTGAAAATCAACACTTCCTGAGCATAATAAGTTGCTAACCACTTGCATCAAAAGTTTCGCTCCCACTTCTACGGCTATATCGCCTTCTTTACAGCTGAATATTAGACAGCTTTCGCTACCCTGAGACTATTATTACATCAATTAAAGCTGAAATATCAACGTTTCTGGACCCCTGCATATATGGTACAGAAGGGTCATCACTCATCAGGTAATTGCCCTGTACAGCCAGACTCTCAGTAAAGTTTTGTCGATCAAAATCCCCATTACAGCAGACATTTGGCTTTTAGGATGCATTCCCTTAGAAGTACACCCAAACTAAGCCCACAGACTTAGGCTTTTAGAAATCTCAACAGTTACCACGTTGTATGTAACCTCCAAATTGGAATCCCTGTTCTCCTCTCCCTCTTCAAAACCTGCATGCCTTTATAAGGAAATATATCTGCCTTCTTGGACGTGATACACAGTAAGATGTGTACTTCATTAGTAATACTATGGTGCCGTACTCCTCTTCTCTCCATTTCACTCTGGAAAAAGATCTATTCCTTATTAATTGTATCCTAAGTATCTTAATGAATCAATTATTGTTAAGCTTTTCTAGATTTTTTCTTTCATACTGTAGAATACCAAGTTATATAATGGTTTACTGGTTTTATTAGTTATTAAAGGTCTTCTTTTTACACTGCTGGAATCCACTCAATAGTTTATAACTGTTTTGTAATTGTTGTGCATCACAATATTGTATGGAATGCATTTCTAGACACTGTTGTCATTATTTGCATTCTTGCTTACTGTATTGGTTAAAAAAAAAAGATTGCTCAAATTTAAAAGCCTTTATTAATCTCAGAATGGAATACAATGATGACGGCATCAGACAGGCAAGTATGCAGATGAAGGTTACAGTCAGAAGTTCTACAAAGAATAGTAGAACCCAGGTACGCAGCTGAGCAAAGTTCAAACTATGGATATCTGACACACAATGGATCAACTATCTTAACCTGATGTCAGTGGACAAATCCTGCAAAGTAACTTGTACGTTAGACCGCTACTGAAGACAATTACTGCCTTATGTTACACATAGTTTTCTTTGACTATGGCTTTCACAACAAATCTAGCCAGGCACCAATGCTGGAACATGTGGGTAGAGTTTCAGCTGTAAAAACTACTGAAACTTACCCAACTCTAAGTTATCTTCTACTCAGTTCTCAGAATGCACAGCTATATCCTGCCTCTTCAGTTTTGCACCAAGCCAAAAGAGAATGAAAGAAGGAAAAAAAAAAAAAAAACAGGCAGGGAAATGAAGTGTGGGCCTGTCCTGAAGCCATAGTTCTACTTTCAGATCTAGCATGGCGAAGTACCCATAGCTTTCTTATCTGATGAGAAACATTACAGCTGCAGGAATTATGAGTTCAGCTATAATTACCTGGGTGTCTGCCCAAAAACGAATGATCAAAAAGACTTTCCTCTAAGAAAGGTTGTACCCCAGAGATTACTTCCAACTTCTAAAATGCTGGAATGTCATTCAGAAAAGCCAATGATCTCCAGTCCTACATGCAAAGGTCCTGTCACAAAGTGGTATAGAACAGGAAAAACTGCACAAGTACTCAGGGGTGTTGCAAAGAAAGCATCTATTTATAAACTTTCTTCCTTCACAAGCATTTACTAAGGGAACAAAAAGGGGAAACATGAAAACAATTTTTGTTCCTATAATACAGTTAGGTTGCTTGAATTCTTGCTCCCATTGACTTTGAGCACTGCGATACCCACTAAGGAATAGTGAGCAAGATGATCTTATGTTTTTATTCCACAGACTAAGACAGTGTTATGGTATAAGATCAGCTTATTAAAATGTATTTTAATTTCAGTTTTGTTAATGATGCTATAATCTGTTAAAAAGCTAATATAATTTGTATGCAGGGCTGTGGAAAATATATAGCTTCATAAGCTAAAGTTACTGCTGTGTTTCAACTGCATTCTTTTAATATGTAACAAGGAAAACTAAGTGTTGTAGGAGCAGAGGCATGTTAACTACTGTAAAAGGAATTTGTTAGCCTGACTCCTCCAGTCTAGGAGTGTGTTGTTGCTAGGGAAGGTTTGAAACATCCAAGGTCAGAAAACAAGACCCCTTGAAGCAGGTGAGTCATGTACAGGAAGGTGCTCATGTGAAGTCAGAGGCAGAAACATGAGGGATGAGAACATTTTCAAAGTCATTTATTTGCTGCAGACATTGTAAATGTAAAAGTTTGCATGACTGGTTTAATATGCAAAAGTATATAAAAGATGCAGTTTTTGTTTGTTCAGAGACTGATTTACCAACTGCTATGAAGATGGTCTCCCAGCGCTGTAAATAAATTTTTTTTTGCACATTCTAAAGTGTTGTTGTCGACTGAATGCATGTAAGGTAAATTTTTAATGTTATTTATTTATGACTAACATTTTGGTGCCGTGACTCAGATCTGAACTTTGGTATTGCTGCAAGGCAGTTCTGGAATAGGGCCCATCACATATTTTCTGTGAATTCCACACTGCTTTGTATGGAATAGTCAGTCTCAGATGTGCAGCTATTCAGGGTGCGCAAACATATTAGCCTTGGCAAGGAAATTGTTTTGTAAAACAAAAAGGGGTTGGTTTGTGTTTTCTCGCCCCCTCTTTCTCTCTCTCTCCCTGAGAATTTTAGCAAAATGTAGAACAAGTGAATGACTGTGTTTTTGTTTGACTGAGTTGATTGTAATAGTGGGACAACCCCACAGCAAGAGAGAATAGTAATTGTATGTGCACATACAGTAGAGGACAAATTAACACAAGGAGGCATCTTGTGTCAAGGGTGGTACCCTCAGGATTGAAAAGGAAGAGGTATGAAAGAGGTTTTATTTTGTCAATGTATGAATGAATGAGAAAAAAAAAAAAAAAAGAGAAAATGTTAAACAAGTTGATGAGTCCACCGCATAAATCTGGACGTAGACTGTAAACTGTTAAAACAAGTTCGTGAGCCTACAACATGATAGGACGTTGAAGTATGCATTGCTAAAATAAATTCTTGAGCCCATAGCATGCTGAGACTTGTGCGATTGTGTGGAACACAGTACCTATCTGCCCCGTTAAACGGATCGCAATACTGGAGCTATAACTTTTGAACTTGCACTGGGACAAAAGCAAGAGGGTGCTGTGGGAAAAGGCTGATTGAAACCTCTCCTCTGTTGTTGCACACCAACAGACTTCCTAGCCTTCCCTCCCTATATAGTGTGTAGATTACTACAGTTATTTTCTGTCCTCAGAACTGAAAGGATCCAGGATTTGTAAGGTAAAGCCTAACATTTTTTTTTAAATACATTTATTTATAAAATAAGAAAAATGGGAGCAAAGATAAGCAAGCAAGATCAAATCCTTGAAAAGGGAACACCTGCATATTTTATGTATTTTAACTATGGGAAGGAAAGTTGTAAATACAGTATTTGCACAACTGGCTTCAGCTTACTAAGAATTTCAGCTTACTAAGAATTGTTCTGGTGGGGTATTTCCATTAAATGGAACTTCTGATAAGACTAAATTGATGACATTGAAAGCTATTTTGGAAGAAAAGAAAAGCAAATTAGGTGGGGAATAAATTACAGCATTTTATTCTTGGTACAGTGATGCACTTGAAAGGGAAAAAGAATCAGCATTAAGAAGGCTGTAAAATGCTAATAAGAATTTTTTCAACAGGTAAAAGAGGTTAATAAAGGCAGTACAGACCAGTAAAAAAGGGATCCCTTTAACCTGTCTTAGCAGGCTTGGAACAAACTGAGGATGGTCAAAATGCAAAAACTTCTGAAGAGGATGATAATCCTCCAGTAGCTACCACACCCCCCACATGTGCAGGTACGGGTACCTCCGGTACAAGACTCTGTTGTTTCTCAGACCCCAACCTTTCAGTCCACTGGACACCCAGTTTGCGTGACACTGGTACATCTCAGACTAGTTCCCCTGTTCAATCTTCATCTTCTGAACAGGCATCTGTAGTCGAGGGAAGAGGGGTTCTTCTTCCTATCCTTCTCAGATGGCTTATACTCCAACAGGGGCATTGGTATTTGACACTCCTTTATCTCACCATACACGCTCACATTACAGGGTACAACAGGAGACAGAGACCTCTGGAGGGGATCTTTTGGCAGCTTTTAGGGAAATTCTGGGGGCTAACAATAGAGAACTTGTTCATCGTCCTTGGACCCCTGCTGATTTGGATACTACGTACAAATATTTTCCAATTAGAGAAGATCCATTAAAATTCAAAGAGGAATTAAAAACTATAGTAGAATGTTACAATCCAAATCCAATTTTGACAAGACTTAAATCAGCTGCTTAGAGTAGTTACTTCAGATGAAATAAGGAAGCAGTTACTGGAAAAGGCTGAGAACAGATTTCACTCTCACAGGGAATGCATTAACAAATGCAAAGACAGCATTGTTAAAAAAAATTACAGGCATGTGTCAAGTTAGGACCGCCTGGTCTAAAATACAGGCATGTAAACAAAATAAAGAGGATACCCCTGCAGCCTATTTGAGTTGCCTTAAAACAGTATTTGCTAGACATTCAGGAATATCAGACACAGAAGAGCAAGCTAAGCCAGCTATTGCAGCAGCCTTTGTGCAGGGTCTGCAAGCCCCTGTACAAAATCAAATAAAACAAGTGCAAATAGACTGGCAATGAAAGGACTTAAGAGTCTTTATTAAGTGCTGCAAATCAACGTAGAGTATAAGTAAAAACGGAGAAAGGATACAGAGGATAAGCTGTTAACTTTACAAAACAGGCAGCTGGAAAACCCAAGGGTTCAAGGCAGAAGCAGGGAAAGGGTAGAGGAATTGCTAGAGGATTTAGTAAAAGTGCTGGCCAAGGAGAACAAAGTGCAGTTGGTTGGCAACAATGAGCTGGCAGTGGCCCTCTGGCTTCATCTAACATATCTTGCTTCAATTGTGGAGAAGCAGGACATTAGAGAGGGGAATGCCTACAAAGGCAAATGCAGAGAGTTCAAGATACTTGGACTGAATGGCAACCAAATTATAATAATGCAGTTTTTCCTCCACTACCTCCTCAGATTGGAAGTAGTTAGGAAGCCCCATACTGACTAAGTCCAGAAGCCCCATACTGACTAGGTCCAGGAAATAAAACGGAAGCAAATCTTAATCCCTTACTGTCAACAGATCAAAAAGGGCCTTACGTTAAGATGGAAATAAATTCAAAGGACACTCCAGTTTTGGTGGACGGTGGAGCCACTAAAGTCAGTGTTAAAAATTACTTCAGACAGTCAAATACCGGTATCAAAGCATAAAGTAAAGGCAGTTGGAGTAAAAAATGCTACTGTTGCGTATCCTGTTTCAGAACCCATCCCTATTTGTTTAGGTCTGATCAAAGAAAAGCATTCTTTTCTTTTCAGTACTACTGCACCAGCAAATCTGCTAGGAAGAGATTTGTCATGCAAGCTCGGTTGTACTATTTACTGTACCCCAGAAGGGGTGTATCTGGATGTTCAGACAGAATTAGAGGGGGAAGTATTGGCAGTTTTAGCAGAAGCTGAGGAACAGCTTGTTGAAAGCATACAGGCAGATGAAGAGTTACTACAGCAGGTAAATGCCAACTTGTGGGCTAAGCATACAAATTAAGTAAGTATACTGAAATAAGCAGAATCAGTAAAAAATAAAGTTAAACCCATCAAAACTGCTCACTAGAGTTCCACAACATCCACTAAAGCCAGAAGCAGAGCAGGGAATCAAACCTGTAAAATTCAGTCTCTGATACAGCAAGGAATACTAATACCAACTAAAAGCCCCTGAAATACTATTTTCCCAGTGAAAAAGCCAGAAAAGGATACTTACAGATTTGTACAATTTTAAGGGCTGTAAATAATGCAGTATTGTCTACTTTTTCTGTTGTTCCAAATCCAGCAACAATACTGAGTTGCATACCACATACAGCTAGTTACTTTTCCGTAACAGATTTATGTTCAGCATTCTCTTCTATACCTATTCACCCTAAGAGTCAGTTTCTGTTTGCTTTACTCATCAGGGACAGCAATATATCTGGACATGGTTGCCACAAGGATATACAGAGAAATTCTGAAAAAAGATTTGGAGAATGACATTTCCGGGTGGGTCTGTGTTACTACAATACATAAATGATTTACTAATAGCATCAAATTCCCTTCAGCAATGTCAGCAAAATACCTTGCATCTTCTGACTATCCTTGCAGAAAAGGGACACAAGGTGTCTACAGAAAAAACTGCAACTGTGATCACCTAAGGTATGTTATTCTTGGTCATTTAATATGTCAGGGTAGCAGGCAAGTGTTACCATCTTGTATTGATGCAAAATCTAAGGCCCCACGTCAGACTACTCCGTGACAGCTTAGCTCTTTCCTAGGTATGACAGGATACTGCAGACAGTGGATCCCTAACTACAGAGAAATTGCCAAACCTTTGACAAATCTCTTAAAGCATGATACACCAGAGCCTCTCCTTTAGAATAGTGAAGAGGAAAATTAATTTCAGAATTTGAAACAAGCTTACTTTAGCTACTGCCCCAACTTTAGGGTTACCAGACTACAATAAGACACTCTTGTCATGAAAGAAATGGGTTTGCTTAATGAGTACTTGCACAGAAACATGGGAACAGCTATAGTCCATTGGCTTATTACAGCACGGCACTTGATTCTATTGCAAAAGGTTTTCCACCCTGTTTAAGGGCAGCTGCTGCCATTCTAGTTAATCTTGCACAATCACTGATGCTTGGGCATGATCTCACAGCAGCTGTCCCTCATTCTCTATCATCTCTTTTGCTCAAAATGAAAACTCAACCACTCTTCACTGCATGTCTAACTAAATATGAATTTACACTTTTTTCTGATCCATCTATTTCTCTGATCCGCTGTCACATTCTAAATCCAGCATGGTGAAGAGCATGATTGTGTGCGTGTAACTATTTACTTTCTCCTAGGAAGGACTTAAAGGACACTCCTATACCCAATGCTGACCTGAACTGGTTTGTGGATGGCTCCTGTGGAAGAAATCAGAGAGGGTAACTGACTGCAGGAAGAGACAATATTGTTGCAACAAAGATTAGAGGGTGTTCACTCTGCTCAAATAGCTGAGTTAGTGGCTCAGCAAAAGGTGCACGAGTTAGCCAAAGACAAAGTGGCCAATATTTTTGCAGACAGCTGTTATGTTTTTGGGTGGTACACGATTTTGGACAACTTTGGAAAAAGAGAGGGTTTCTGACCTCTTCTGGAAATCAAATTAAGAATTCAGGGTACACAAAATCATTAACCAAAAAATAAGGCACTGGAAGATCCACCAGAATAAAAACCACAACTTTATTGAATATGCGTTGTACGAACACAAACAGAATGCTTTAACTGAATCACCACATTTTCGTCAATGTAACTTCTTCAGATGAGCATACCAACCTCAACAACCCTTTTTATATAATCCCAATTAATCAATTAGCAAAATATTCACATTTAAAACCACAATGCAACATTGAGTAGATAAAAATAAAAAACAATAGATGAAATCACCTTCTTAAAAATCATGATAAAAATCACAGTTATGAGTGCACAATGAATAAACAACATGCAAAACACATATGGGCATTGAATAAAGATAAGTAAAAATATACATAATTTTTTTATAATTGAGATGTAACACTGCATGGTGGTTTTAAATGTGAATATTTTGCTAACTGATTAATTGAGGATTATATAAAAAGGGTTGTAGAGGCTGGTATGCTCATTCATAGTCATGAAGAAGTTACACTGACAAGCATGATGATTCAGTTAAAGCGTTCTGTTTGTGTTTTACAGCGCGTGTTCAAAAAAAGTGGTGGTTTATATTCTGGTGAACCTTCCAGTGCCTTTTTTTTTGGTTACTGGTACGAATTTAAGCACTTTCTCCACTTTTTTCATTTACACAAAATCATCGTTAGATGCACTTTTCCTACCCAAGAAGCAGTCTGTAATCAAATGTTGTGCACATCAAAAAGGTATAGCTATTGTAACAAAGTATGGCAGACCAAGCTGCTAAACAAGCAGTAGTAGATTGCTGTAAAAATCTGTGTATGTTAACTATAATAAACTACAACAGTAGCAATGTGTTTGATTTTGAAATGTTGTCAGCTTTTCAAGCTGAAGCATGACAGGGAGAAGTTCAGAGATGGCTCAAGGATGGATGTATAAAATCCTCTGACTGCATACGGTGACATCCGGACAGCCGACTGGTGACACCTGCCTCTTTGCTGCCTTACCTGGTAAAGGCATATCATCTACCAGCCCATACAGGTAAAACAGCTGTATTTAATCAAATTTCCCAAAGCTGTTATGCCCCTCAAGTCTCCTCTTTGACACTTCAGTAAGTAAACTGCGGTACAGATCAAGAATAAAATGTTAGTAAAAATGCAAACATTAAGACTGCATGTTTACCAACACCTTGGGAGCATTTTGTTAACGTGCAGCTGGACTTCATCCAGATGCCTAAGACTAATAATCTACAACTTATTTTGGTGGCGGTGTGTACCTACCCATGTCGCCAAGCTGATGCAGTTACAGTTGCAACAACAAAAAAAAAAAAACAAACACTTCTGTATGAATACATACCGAGATTCAGTATACCAGGTACTATCAATAGTGACCAGGGAACACATTTTAATAATTCTTTACTAAAGGAATAGTGTAAAGTTTTTTATACTAAGTTGAGTTTTCAGTGTCCCAACCATCAACAGTCATCTGGATTAGTGGAAAGGGTAAACAGGACCCTTAAAAATAAAATTTCGAAGATCTGTGCTGAAATCCACTTAAAGTGGCCCGAAGCCCTCCCCTTAGCATAATGAGTGAGGGCTTCACTGAATGCCACCAGGAAGTTGAGTCTGTATGAAATATTAATGGGGAGACCTATGGCCCTTCCAGCTACCCCACCTGTGGAAATGCGTTTATTTAACTTTGTCCAATGATGCTGTGATTTCTTATTGCCAGAAATTCCAGGTTTTGCAGCAATATCATCTGACAGTAAAAGCAGTGCTACCAAAGCCTCCTGACCAACCCGGTCATCAACTACAATGGGGTGATTGGGTTTACGTCAAAAATTTTCCAGAGGAAGAACCGCCTCAGCCCGAGGTAGAAAGGCCCTTTTCAAGTCCCGCTGACAACCCTGACTGCTGCTTGTTGTGCAGGACAACCAACATGAATCCATTCATCTCATTGCAAGAAGACCTGCTGTTTGGGGACCCAAGACAAATCATTGCAGCCAGCAGAGGGAGATAGAGGTGCGACAGATAAATCATCTGCCCAGTGAGGAAGTCAACTTCAGTAGCACTCTATGATGAATCCAGTGACAACAGGTACCCTAGTGTTGTTTTTGCTGTTTCCTTCTATAAACTGGTCAATAGAAAACTGTTTCTTGCTGGCCCTTCAGCAATATGCCAGAAATTTAAACATAAACTGCTGGATATGTTCACATATACCTCACCATTCTAAGGCAAGGATTCCAATGATCACAAGTGTCATTTGAAAAAAACCTCATCATCAGTCTAACCTGGTGTAATTTAACTGATTTTTCAAAGGTGGTCTCTCCTTCAACTTGCAACCACACATCATGGAGACGCATGTTATGCCAGAAATGGGACTGTACCAGTAGGAAAAAGCAAATGTAATGAAAAAAGGCACGAAAGTGTGTTAGACTCTTTGCACTTAAAAAGCTACGACTGGGCGCTTGGCATGGGCATAAGTGACCCGTTATTACATCTGTGGTAATCGTGCCTCCCCCTGGTTGCCTACAAACTGGTCTGGATGTTGCTTTGTAGGCTATCTTATCCTGCTACTCAACATTTCGAAAGCCCACCAGCAGGTAGAATGAGAAATAAGCAAGCAATTCAGTGGGCAGAGCAAGTATTTCTGTTTTTTAATCCTGGGAATGGAGTACAAGCACAATGCTTGAAATCACCATGCTTGCTCAGATTCTCCAGGAGGTGGCCAACAAAACTTCGCATCACATCAGGATGGCAAATCGAGAAAAGACTGAAATGCGAACTGCAGTGTTACAGAATTGAATGGCACTTGATATAATGCAAAGTCATGTGCCCTCATAGGGATTGTTGCTGTTCATATATTAGTGACCATCATGATGAACAGGAAGAACTGGCAAATTTCATGGAGCAAAGGCCAAAGACTTGGACAGCACATCAAAACAATGGACACTTTGGGTTTCATATTTTATTAGATAATGACCAGATCAGTGAAATTGGAATTTTGTTTTGAAGGCTGTAAAAGTTTCCCACAGCAGCTGTCCCTCATTCTCTATCATCTCTTTTGCTCAAAATGAAAACTCAACCACTCTTCACTGCATGTCTAACTAAATATGAATTTACACTTTTTTCTGATCCATCTATTTCTCTGATCCGCTGTCACATTCTAAATCCAGCATGGTGAAGAGCATGATTGTGTGCGTGTAACTATTTACTTTCTCCTAGGAAGGACTTAAAGGACACTCCTATACCCAATGCTGACCTGAACTGGTTTGTGGATGGCTCCTGTGGAAGAAATCAGAGAGGGTAACTGACTGCAGGAAGAGACAATATTGTTGCAACAAAGATTAGAGGGTGTTCACTCTGCTCAAATAGCTGAGTTAGTGGCTCAGCAAAAGGTGCACGAGTTAGCCAAAGACAAAGTGGCCAATATTTTTGCAGACAGCTGTTATGTTTTTGGGTGGTACACGATTTTGGACAACTTTGGAAAAAGAGAGGGTTTCTGACCTCTTCTGGAAATCAAATTAAGAATTCAGGGTACACAAAATCATTAACCAAAAAATAAGGCACTGGAAGATCCACCAGAATAAAAACCACAACTTTATTGAATATCGTTATGCGAACACAAACAGAATGCTTTAACTGGATCACCACATTTTTGTCAAAGTAATTTCTTCAGATAAGCATACCAACTACTACAACCCTTTTTATATAATCCCAATTAATCAATTAGCAAAATATTCACATTTAAAACCACAATGCAACATTGAGATGAAATCACCTTCTTAAAAATCATGATAAAATCACAGTTATGAGTGCACAATGAATAAACAACATGCAAGACACATATGGGCATTGAATAAAGATAAGTAAAAATATACATAATTTTTTTATAATTGAGATGTAACACTGCATGGTGGTTTTAAATGTGAATATTTTGCTAACTGATTAATTGAGGATTATATAAAAAGGGTTGTAGAGGCTGGTATGCTCATTCATAGTCATGAAGAAGTTACACTGACAAAAACGCAGTGATTCAGTTAAAGCGTTCTGTTTGTGTTTTACAGCGCGTGTTCAAAAAAAGTGGTGGTTTATATTCTGGTGAACCTTCCAGTGCCTTTTTTTTGGTTACTTGGTACGAATTTAAGCACTATCTCCACTTTTTTCATTTACACAAAATCATCGTTAGATGCACTTTTCCTACCCAAGAAGCAGTCTGTAATCAAATGTTGTGCACATCAAAAAGGTATAGCTATTGTAACAAAGTTTGGCAGACCAAGCTGCTAAACAAGCAGTAGTAGATTGCTGTAAAAATCTGTGTATGTTAACTATAATAAACTACAACAGTAGCAATGTGTTTGATTTTGAAATGTCAGCTTTTCAAGCTGAAGCATGACAGGGAGAAGTTCAGAGATGGCTCAAGGATGGATGTATAAAATCCTCTGACTGCATACGGTGACATCCGGACAGCCGACTGGTGACACCTGCCTCTTTGCTGCCTTACCTGGTAAAGGCATATCATCTACCAGCCCATACAGGTAAAACAGCTGTATTTAATCAAATTTCCCAAAGCTGTTATGCCCCTCAAGTCTCCTCTTTGACACTTCAGTAAGTAAACTGCGGTACAGATCAAGAATAAAATGTTAGTAAAAATGCAAACATTAAGACTGCATGTTTACCAACACCTTGGGAGCATTTTGTTAACGTGCAGCTGGACTTCATCCAGATGCCTAAGACTAATAATCTACAACTTATTTTGGTGGCGGTGTGTACCTACCCATGTCGCCAAGCTGATGCAGTTACAGTTGCAACAAAAAAAAAAAAAAAAAAAAAAAAAAACAAACACTTCTGTATGAATACATACCGAGATTCAGTATACCAGGTACTATCAATAGTGACCAGGGAACACATTTTAATAATTCTTTACTAAAGGAATAGTGTACAGTTTTTTATACTAAGTTGAGTTTTCAGTGTCCCAACCATCAACAGTCATCTGGATTAGTGGAAAGGGTAAACAGGGCCCTTAAAAATAAAATTTTGAAGATCTGTGCTGAAATCCACTTAAAGTGGCCCGAAGCCCTCCCCTTAGCATAATGAGTGAGGGCTTCACTGAATGCCACCAGGAAGTTGAGTCTGTATGAAATATTAATGGGGAGACCTATGGCCCTTCCAGCTACCCCACCTGTGGGAAATGCCAATTTATTTAACTTTGTCCAATGATGCTATGATTTCTTATTGCCAGAAACTCCAGGTTTTGCAGCAATATCATCTGACAGTAAAAGCAGTGCTACCAAAGCCTCCTGACCAACCCGGTCATCAACTACAATGGGGTGATTGGGTTTACGTCAAAAATTTCCCAGAGGAAGAACCGCCTCAGCCCGAGGTAGAAAGGCCCTTTTCAAGTCCCGCTGACAACCCTGACTGCTGCTTGTTGTGCAGGACAACCAACATGAATCCATTCATCTCATTGCAAGAAGACCTGCTGTTTGGGGACCCAAGACAAATCATTGCAGCCAGCAGAGGGAGATAGAGGTGCGACAGATAAATCATCTGCCCAGTGAGGAAGTCAACTTCAGTAGCACTCTATGATGAATCCAGTGACAACAGGTACCCGAGTGTTGTTTTTGCTGTTTCCTTCTATAAACTGGTCGATAGAAAACTGTTTCTTGCTGGCCCTTCAGCAATATGCCAGAAATTTAAACAAACTGCTGGATATGTTCGCATATACCTCACCATTCTAAGGCAGGGATTCCAATGATCACAAGTGTCATTTGAAAAAAACCTCATCATCAGTCTAACCTGGTGTAATTTAACTGATTTTTCAAAGGTGGTCTCTCCTTCAACTTGCAACCACACATCATGGAGACGCATGTTATGCCAGAAATGGGACTGTACCAGTAGGAAAAAGCAAAAGTAATGAAAAAAGGCACGAAAGTGTGTTAGACTCTTTGCACTTGATACACACAAATAAACTGGTAAAATCCACAGGAACAAGTAAAAATGAAGAGCAGGAACACGATAAGAGAAAGCTTAAAATAAAATGGTGATTTATTAAATCCAGGTAAAACGTAAGCGCTTTCAGCCAGAGCAATCTCCAGCCTTCATCAGACAAACAGCATAGGAGTGTGTGTTAAAACTTTAAATAGTGTAACAAGAATTAACTTTGCCAATCAACATGAAGTGCATTTCCTAGTGCACTGTTACCATAGGAACATTAAAGCAGAAATACATTTACAAAGAAAATTTTCCAAAATGTTGTTTATATCTGAAAATAATAATGAAGATGTGGTAAACCTAGTTTTTAAACAATTACTAAGGTATTCCATATGGAAGTCCGTAACTATTGTTTACTGTATATGGAATGTGCAAACCAGTGAACAAACAAATGCTGATTGTTCCTTACAAAATGTGTTCATTTGTGCTACTAAATGAATCGATAATCCCCCTAGTGTGAGGGCAAATGAGGGCGAATTCTCACCTAAATGTACGTTTTTAATCTAGATGTTATAATAAGCCCATGTCGTGTGTAAAACTATTGGATAGCCAAATGTGAGATAACTGAGTTGTAACTCGTTGATTGTGTCATCGATTATATGATAACCACTTGAGCACGCATTTAATGGACAGGTTATCATTAATACCAGGTGTAAGATGTGCCCTAGTCCGAACTTGCCACATAAGTTCGTCGATCTCTAATTTAATTTGCCAAGGGCCACCTCTAATTTCGGGAACCCTTTGATGCACAATGGCAAAATTGAAAGTATGACCAGTACATTCAATTGTATGTTTAGCTAGAGCATTGTTAAAAAGCTCTGTAACCAATGTAAAGCTTTTTACATTGGAAAGACGGAGCGTAAATTTAAGACCAGGATCTATGAACACATGTATGCTGTAAGCAGACACGATGTTAACAACGCTCTAGCTAAACACACTATTGAATGTACTGGTCATACTTTCAATTTTGCCATTGTGCATCAAAGGGTTCCAAATTAGAGGTAGGCCTTGGCAAATTAAATTAGAGATCGATGAACTTATGTGGCAAGTTGACTAGGGCACATCTTACACCTGGTATTAATGATAACCTGTCCATTAAATGCTGCTCAAGGTTATCATATAATCGATGACACAATCAACGGTTACAACTCAGTTATCTCACATTTGGCTATCCAACAGTTTTACACACATGGGCTTATAACATCTAGATTAAACGCATTAGGTGAGAATTCACCATTTGCCCTCACACTAGGGGGATTATCGATTCATTTAGTAGCACAAATGAACACATTTTGTAAGGAACAATCAGCATTTGTTTGTTCACTGGTTTGCACATTCCATATACAGTAAACAATAGTTACGGACTTCCATATGGAATACCTTAGTAATTGTTTAAAAACTAGGTTTACCACATCTTCATTATTATTTTCAGATATAAACAACATTTTGGAAAATTTTCTTTGTAAATGTATTTCTGCTTTAATGTTCCTATGGTAACAGTGTACTAGGAAATGCACTTCATGTTGATTGGCAAAGTTAATTCTTGTTACACTATTTAAAGTTTTAACACACACTCCTATGCTGTTTGTCTGATGAAGGCTGGAGATTGCTCTGAAAGCCACGTTTTACCTGGATTTAATAAATCACCATTTTATTTTAAGCTTTCTCTTATCGTGTTCCTGCTCTTCATTTTTACTTGTTCCTGTAGACTCTTTGCACTTAAAAAGCTACGACTGGGCGCTTGGCATGGGCATAAGTGACCCGTTATTACATCTGTGGTAATCGTGCCTCCCCCTGGTTGCCTACAAACTGGTCTGGGTGTTGCTTTGTAGGCTATCTTATCCTGCTACTCAACATTTCGAAAGCCCACCAGCAGGTAGAATGAGAAATAAGCGAGCAATTCAGTGGGCAGAGCAAGTATTTCTGTTTTTTAATCCTGGGAATGGAGTACAAGCACAATGCTTGAAATCACCATGCTTGCTCAGATTCTCCAGGAGGTGGCCAGCAAAACTTCGCATCACATCAGGATGGCAAATCGAGAAAAGACTGAAATGCGAACTGCAGTGTTACAGAATTGAATGGCACTTGATATAATGCAAAAGGGGGGGTCATGTGCCCTCATAGGGAGTTGTTGCTGTTCATATATTAGTGACCATCATGATGAACAGGAAGAACTGGCAAATTTCATGGAGCAAAGAGCCAAAGACTTGGACAGCACATCAAAACAATGGACACTTTTTGGGTTGGGCAGTATTTTTGGTAACCTGGGACTAGCATAATCCAGGGTACTGTCATTGTACTTTTTATTACATTTGTGATAATTTTGGCAATTTCTGTTTTGAAGGCTGTAATTACAAGATAACCTCACCTGCACATGAAATGCCATTGCACTTGCCAACCAATAACATTTCTATTATAACGGAGAATGATTACTATGACACTGGAGCTATTTTATCAAGTTAAGAAAAATAAAAATAGAATTACATGTCTGGTGTGACACAGTGTCAAAGGCAGTAAACTGTTATGGGATAAGATAATCTTATTAAAATGTATATTAACTTCAGTTTCATTAATGATGCTATAATCTGATTGTTAAAAATCAAATATAATTTGTATGCAGGGCTGTGGAAAAATACAACTTCATAAGTTAAAGTTACTGCTGTGTTTCAACTGCATTATTTTAATATGAAACAAGGAAAAGTAAGTGTTGTAGGAGCAAAGGCAGGTTAACTACTGTAAAAGGAATTTGTTAGCCAGACTCCTCCAAGCTAAGAGTGCTTTGTTGCTAGGAAAGGGTTGAAACATCCAAGGTCAGAAAACAAGACACCTTGAAGCAGGTGCGTCATGTACAGGAAGGTGTTCACGTGAAGTCCGAGGCAAAAATTACGAGGGATGAGAAAAACATTGTAAACTTAAAAGTTTGCATGACTGGTTTAATAACCAAAGTGTATAAAAGATGCAGGATTTCTTTGTTCAGAGAGACTGATTTACCAACTGCTATGCAGATTGTCTCCCAGCGCTGTAAATAAAAATTTCTGTTTGCACAAGCTGAAGTGTTTGTTGTTCCTGGTTGAAGGCATATAAGGTAAATTTTTATTATTATTTATTTATGACTAACAATAGGAAGGAGGAGAATACCAAGTACCTTTACCTACAGAGAGGGGGAACGACATGATCAACAAACCATGATGCTTTGCCAGAGATCATCTGCACCTGTCACCCCTGGGATTCAGGTTACTGGCTAAATCTCTTGCCACCCCTATAGAGCCTTTTTTAGTCAAGGTTCAAAAGACAAAACCACCACCGTAACAGATACAAGCATTCAAAATCTGAAGGTAATGCTACTCGATGCTAGAAGTCTAAACCTCAAAATGCACTCTCAAGAGGCACTCCTAAAAATGGAGAACATCGATATTTGTGCAATACCAGAGACCTGGTTCAAGGATCCAGAGAGCACCCCTGCAATAACAGGCTACAACTCTTACCACACTTTTTAGCCACCAAACCAAGACTGAAACTCTTAAGGTTGAGGAGTGTCCATATTCACCAAGGATAATCAGACCTCCAGACTAGTTGCCCAACACAATGCATCTGAAACTCTCCAGGTGCAACTAACACTAGGTAAGACTGCAATCCAAATTGTAGCTTGCTACAGCTCCCCCACCATGCCCCAAGATTCTCACTACACATTTCTAAACATACTGGAAAATATTAAGATACAACCAAACACCGGAATACTGGGTGATTTCAACTACCCTGCCATTAACTGGGAAAACTACTCGGGAACCAAACACCTTTTCCCAACGGTTCTTGGAATTCATAAATTCCAACGCCCTGGATAGTACAGTTGTGTACACCTACCATAAATGTAGATGTTCGAGTGTCTTCACTGTTGCAGTCATGACTGTAGGATTCTCCCCTGCGGGCAGGCAGTCCTCGGTCGGCCAGAATCCCAAAGTCTGGGTCCGGCGTCGGCTGTTCAACCATGCTCCCTGACGTCAGAGCGCCAGGAGTACAAAGCTGACAGCCGACGCCATCTTCTCCAGTTTTTCTTGCCCCAGATGTCAGGAGTCCCAAAATGAAAAAGGTCCCATATCCTTTGCAAATACACCTCAGAAGAATGGTGAAAAAAGGAACTACACAAAAGTAAAGATAAGAGGGGACAGGATGGAGGGAAACCCAGACTGCAACAGTGAAGACACTCTAACATCTACATTTATGGTAGGTGTACACAAATGTACTATGTTCATCGTGTTTCACTGTTGCAGTCATGACTGTAGGGTAGAATCCCAAAGCTGAAAGAAAGGGAGGTGGTCATAAAGAAGAAGGGGCGGCTAAAAGGCCCTGCAAGACTGCAGAGGCAAAGCCTGCCCTAGACTTAGAGTAGAGAGGTAGATTGTAGTGCTTAGAAAAAGTATGCACTGAACTCCAAGTTGCAGCTTCCAAAATGTCTTTGGTAGGAACTCCCCTGAGGAAGGCCGTAGAAGTAGCAGCAGCTCTGGGGGAATGAATCCGTATACTCCCTGGGACATGCTTTCCATGGTGTGAATAACAAAATCTTATTCCATGAGCAATCCATTTAGAAATGGTCTGTTTTTAAATGGCTTTACCTTGGGAACTTGAAGCATAGGAAACAATTGTTCTGATTTTCTGATGTCCTTGGTTCTGTCCAGGTAAAAACATAGTTGTCTGTGTACATCCAAGGAATGTAAGATCCTTTCCCCTTTATTTTGAGGAGTGGGGAAAAAGGTTGGCAAGTGGATAGTTTGATTTAAAGCCACTTTGGAAACCACCTTAGGCATGAAGGTAGGATTAGTCCTCAAAGATACCCTACCCTGTCTTGATGAAAAATAATATAAGGTTCCACAGCCATAAGAGCTTGTAACTCTGAAACTCTCCTGGCAGAGGTAAGAGCTACCAAGATAGCTGCCTTCCAAGATAAAAACTTGATGTCAGAAGAGGCAGCAGGCTCAAAAGGAGGCAAGGCTAGTTTTTCCAAAACATAGTTGAGATCCCAAGCAGGAATGGGAGGAGATCTAGGAGGTCTTAAGTTCTTCGCTCCTCTGAGAAACTGTCTTATGAGCTGGTGGGAAAAGATGGGAGGGTCTGTATTATAATGAGCAGAAATAGCAGAGGCATGTATCTTAATGGAAGAGAAAGAGAAACCCTTTTGTAAGAGATCTGTCAAGTAAAGTAAAATTAAGGTAATGTTAGGAAGAGGATCAGAATCCTGAACCTGCATCCAGGAACAAAATCTTTTACATTTTCCTGCATAAGATTTTCTAGTGCTAGGATGTCTGGCTTCTAAAATGACATCCATAACCTGCTTGGGTAGGAAAGAAGAAAGGCCCTGGATTAACCAGGCCGCCAGGCTGAGAGTTCTGACATGAGAGTGTAGAAACTGACCCTGATGTTGGGACAGAAGGTTCGGAGACTGAGGTAAAACCCAAGGGGGCTCCAGACATAGGTTTTTTTTTAGAGTTGGATACCAAAACTGTCGAGGCCAATTTGGAGCCAGCAAGATTATCATCTTGGGCTTGTCCTGTTTTATCTTCAATAAGACCCGTGGAAGAAGAGGAAGAGGCGGAAAGGCATATCCCGAGAGGTTCCTCCAACTGAATGACCGGGCATCCACTTTCCAAGCTTCTCTGTGGAAAGTCCTGGTGCAAAAATTCTGCAGTTGAGGATTGAGATGGGATGCAAAGAGGTCTATGTGAGGACATCCCCAGACTGCTGTTATCATCCTGAATATTTTGGTGTCCAGCATCCACTCGTGTGGATCCGAAAGGTTTCTGCTCAGATTGTCTGCCAGGAAGTTTTGTTTCCCTGGTAGAAACTGAGCTTGAAGATCCAGATTGCAAGCTAGAGCTGTGTTCCATAGATCCATGGCTAGTCTGCAAAGGGGGTAGGAATAAGATCCCCCTTGCTTGTTTATGTACCACATAACTGTGGTGTTGTCTGTCCGTATTAGTAGTTGTCCTGGTTGTAAAAGATTCCTGAAGGCCAATAGAGCTTTCGGAACGGCTAACATTTCCTTTAAATTGATATGCAGGTGTTTCTGATCCTTTGTCCAAAGGCCCTGCAGACAGTTGCCCTGAAAATGGGCTCCCCAAGCATAATCCGAGGCATCTGTGGTTAGAATCTGAGTGGCAGGAGGCAGACGGAAGGGTTTCCCTTTGTTTAGAGCACATGCCCTGGACCACCAAAGAAATTCCTTTTGAAGGCAAGGAAGGACGGAGATCAGTATGTCTAAACTGTGGCAATGCTGAGACCATACACTTTTTAGGTACACTGTATTTTCCGCATGTGTAGTCTTGCATATGGTACGAGAAGGATGCAGGAGGCCATGAAACCCAAAGCCTGCAGGAATTTCCTTGCAGATAGTTGAGTTAAAGCTGCCAAGGTTTTGAAAATTGAAGCCAGCTGTAATTGTTTTTTGGATGTCAGAAATGCCATCTGGGTTGTGGTGTTTAGAAGAGCACCCAGAAAAGTTATCTGTTGTGATGGTGTCAAATTTGACTTTATGTTTACAGAGAATCCCAGGAACTTGAGGAGGTTCTGTACAAATTCTAGATGCTGGAGTAAGACATCCTTGCTGTCTGCCTGAATTAGACAATCGTCCAGATAAGGGTAAATTTGAATTCCCTTGAGTCTGCAGTAAGCTACTACTGGAGCCAGGCATTTGGTGAAGACCCTGGGCGGAGTAGACAATCCAAAGGGCAGCTCAGAGAATTGAAAGTGCCTCGATCCGGCCTTGAACCAGAGGTATTTTCTGCGATCCTGCCTGATGGGAATGTGTAAATATGCCTCCTTTAAATCCAAAGTTACCATCCATGCATCTTTGGACAGCATTGGAAGTAGCTGCTGTAGAGTAAGCATCTAGAATTTTGGAATCTCTAGAAAGGTGTTCAAGACCGACAGATCCAGAATGGGTCTCCATGAGTTTTGCTTCCTGGGGACTAGAAAGAGCCTCGAGTAAAAACCTTTTCCCATCTCTGAAAGTGGAACCAGTTCCATGGCATTCATAGCCAAAAGAGCTTCCACCTGGTTTAAGGCCTCCGTCCATTGATGTTTTGGAAGGTCTGGCCATCCGCTTGGCCTTGGCAAGGTATGAAAATGGAATTTGTAACTTCTTAAAACCACATCCAAAACCCACTTGTCTTGGGTTATTTGAGTCCAATTTTGATAAATAAGAGAGAGTTTTCCTCTGAGGGGCTTCCAGGCAAGAAGTTCCTGTAGCCCAACAGAGGGAGTCATTGAGTTTGTTTCCTTTGAGTTTGTGACCTGTCCTCTCCTCCCCTAGGGGTGGAAGCAGTCCACTGTCTTGGTCTATAAGAAGCTTGTGTTTGAGGCCTTCCTCTGGAGCGTCTATATCTACCCCTCTGAGGCCTGTCTGAAATGGGAAAGGACCAATTTTTTGAAGGCTAACTCCTGCTAAATCTAGGTGGCTGTACTTGTAAGAAATCTTTAACTGTTTGCATGGATTTCGCCTTATCCTCCATCTTTTTAATCACCTCTTCAGCTTTTGATCCAAACAAAACATTATGCTGAACAGGAGCATCCAATAATTTAGCCTTTACTTGTTCAGGCAAATTTTGTTCCTTTAGCCATGCATGCCTTCTAATGACTGTGCCAGAGGCAGCAGCCCTACAAGAAGCCTCCAAGGCATCAAATCCACAGTGTAAACCATGCTTCCCAACTTGTTCAGTGGCATGCAATAAGTCATGTAATTCCTTATCTGCACAGGCAGAAAAGGAAGTAAGCTTTTGTTTTAAAACAGACAAGAGAAATTGCTGGTATTTCAGCATATGAAACTGACAGTTTAAAGCCCTAATCGACAAAGTAGCAGAAGTGTACACTTTTTTGCCCCATCTTTCTAAGGATCGAGAATCCTTTTCAGTAGGAATGGGATTTTTGGCAGAAGTGGCCTTAACTCCCTTAGGACCCTGAGAAATGGGTTCAGGGTCAGCAGAAGGGTTCTTGTATAAAAACTGGTGGGAATCAGGAACCCTGTAATATCTATCTATCAGGCTTAACAGGAGCAGGAGGAAGAGAGTCAGGGATTAAGTTAGCCTCCGAAAAGGCATCATCCACAATATTCAAAACAGGAGGAATAGCCAGGGGTCTATGTTGGGGAAGAAGAAGAAAATCCCTCAGTCTTTTCTTAGATTCCGAATACTCCTGTCCTTCCCAGTGGAAATGTTCCCTCATTTCATGCAAAGTTTCCCCAAAAGAGAAATCCTCAGGGGGAGAAGCTGAAGGAATGGATTCCTCAGCATCAGAATCCTCATAAGGAGGGAAAGAATATTCCTGGTCAGAAGAAGAAACTGAGGAAACAGAAGCCTGATCAGAAGAATCATAATAAACATCCTGCCTTGGCCTTTTATCTGGAGGGGGATGTGAACCCCTAATCACAGTAAGTAAATCCTCCGTTATCTTGAGTAACTGTTTCTGTGACTTGGGAGCCGGTTCAGAAGAGGCCTGTGTTGCAGTCTTTGATTTAGAAGGAGTCTTTGCCTTCGTCTTTGGCTTTGCCTTTATTAGAAGCTGAGTAGGCCTGAAAACCCCTTCGGAAGCCGGTACCTGCACAGCGGCTCCAGACCCATCCGAAGGAGCATTGTCCGAAGGTCCTGCAATAGAAATATTTAAAGGCCTGGTTGGCTCCTCATGAGAGTCCGTTTCGGCCATCGGTTCTGAAATGGCCGACGACAGGGGCTGCAAAAGCGCCTCACTGACGACGGCCGAACCTGAAGCTGGCTCCGCTTGTGTGCTATCATCAGATTTGGACCTCGGAGGCCTGTCTTTATCCTTGCGTCGTTTGTGAACTCCGGTAGCCGGAACCGTATCCGATGACATTTTGTAGTTAAAGCGCCTACCGAAGTAATGAAAAGCAAAATCGTACCTTCGCTTAATTGTACGTTGATTGAATCTAGCACAAAACCGACAACTAGCTACGTCGTGGTCAGGGCCTAAGCAAGGAATACAGTAAGAATGAAAATCCTTAGGAGGTATTTGCTTCCCACATGAAATACAATTATTAACTTTTTCTGACATCGGAGTGGAGCAAGAAAAAAGTTTCCCCAACGGGGTACTTAGCTTTGAGTGGAGAAGAAAATCTTCAGACTGAAGTTTATCAGAAAAAATAGTCAGGAGTCAGCCGAACGGCACTTGCGAACTGCTATCACCGCATGGCAAGAAAGACTGGAGAAGATGGCGTCGGCTGTCAGCTTTGTACTCCTGGCACTCTGACGTCAGGGAGCATGGTTGAACAGCCGACGTCGGACACAGACTTTGGGATTCTGGCCGACCGAGGACTGCCTGCCGGCAGGGGAGAACCCTACAGTCATGACTGCAACAGTGAAACACTATGAACATCAACTAATCCATTGTTCCACCAGGGGCTCCAATATCCTAGACCTGGTCATTACCAACATGGGAGATAGATGCTCCAAACCAGTGGTCACCCCCTCATTAGTGAGGTCCGACCATAAGCAAATCAACCTTGACATCCACATCCCACCCCCACCCCCCCATTAAGGAAACCTCCGTACAAAACTTCTCGAAAGCCAACTTCATGCTACTCAAGTAAGAAGTGACAAACTTCATGACACCCATGCAGACGAGAGCTGAAAGTTCGACTGCTGAATCCTACACTAAGGCACTGTACGAGTACATCCACTCATGCATGAATCATGCCATCCCAAATAGAACCAAGACACTCACTTCCAAAAAAAGGAAGCCAATCTGGCGGTCCCTTGCCATAAACAAACTATACAACAAAAGGAAGAAACTGTTGCAGAAGAGAGGAAAATACCAGGATGCAAAAAACTCCCTTACCAGCCTCAGTAAGAAGCTGAGATCCCTCATAATATCATCCAAAGCTAGTTATGAAAATAAAATTGCCAAAGATTCCAAAGACAACCACAAGGTATTTTATAGTTATGTTAAGAATCTAAATGACAATGCTCTAATCCTGCTCTGAGCTACAACAGAGTGGCATTAAATATACCGATCCTAAGGATATTGCCAATATCCTGGCAGATCGATTTAGTGCCAACTTCACCCCCCTCTCACCCCATAAAGGGTCCATCTCAATACCAAAAGATTGCCAAATTCCAGTAATCATGGCCACACAAGTAGAAACCGCACTCCCCAAAGCTAAGACTACAGCATCCATGTGACCAGATAACATCTTGGGCTGTGTACTACATGAACTAAAAAATGAACTGGCATCTCACCCAAGTGTCATGTTTAATCACAGCTTCACCTTAGGCTTTATGCCCACTGAGTGGCACACAGCTACAGTTATCCCACTCCATAAAGGGAGATCCACCTTGGATCCCGGGAACTACCGTCACATAAGTCTGACAAGCTGATCTGCAAGGACAAG